>NW_006760401.1:1213640-1264120 GCF_000271605.1 Fomitiporia mediterranea MF3/22 | reverse complement strand
CTCTTTACTTCAAGCACCCGCACTCGCTAACAACCCATTGCCTCCTTAGCAAGTCAACCTCCAAACCTGCCTCACAAGTGCAACCTCGACCTCTGCAATCCGTACAATCTCACAATCCACACACAACTCAACTTGCAGGGACCGAGTGGCGACCAAGGCATGGTGACAAAGACTACCTCAAATGGCTGAGGAACACATTCGTTCTCTATTGTCAATACACTCACCATCTGTCGTCAGATTATTTCCCTAATTGTTGTAGATAATAATGTATTTATACAATATTTCAATATAATTATAAACTGTTATTTCAATAACAAATGGATATAAGGACAAACTTATCTTATACATCTTATATTTATATGTTTTCCTTGTTAAAATAACAAGTATTATAATACTTAGCCATTTTGTGAGGTGCACTTTAAGCACTTGTATATCTTAGTAAGTACTACAATTCTTATTATTCTTGACCAGATAGTCAAGACTTTTTAATAGCTTTCTTAGCTTCTTATTACCTTCCTAAAACCCCTAGGTACACAATAAGCTCTTATACATAATGTAGAAAATATATATAATTTATATACATATAAGCTAATACAAAGTTTGAGATATTTTCCTGATGTATGAGACTGAGAGGTACAAGATGTCTTTTGGATTCACAACTTACAACCTCCGATTACATACTCTGCAGTTAAAAAACCTGTATGCTAAGTCAATGGATTATGAAAAGTAACCACAGTCACTTTCAACATACTACTGAATATCCAAAAAGTAGGTACATAGTTCTAGTATAGATGTATTAGAAATAATTCAGGAAAAGCTATATCTACTCATTTGTAAATGAGTGTGTGTATTGAAAGGGATCAATACTATAAAGAAGGAGGTTCAACTGTCAGACCTATGAACCTAGTATGTATAGTATCTATTATAATAGCTCAGACACAAGTTACAATCATTTATAATTTATTAGTATACCTATTGTAATAGCTACAATAATAATAATAGTAAATATAGTAGTACAGAGACAATAATAAATACAGCACATACCTCAGACACAAGTTACAATTGTCTGAGGTGTAAAAGATACAGGGGAAAGCTTAAATATGAAAAATAACTATCATATGAAAGGTTACAGACATATGAAAGGGGAATAGATAGAATAGAATATAGAATGATTAACCTATAGATTAGAATGATGCAGATCGACACATCAAAGCACTTTGTGCTTCAATGTCGATCCCACAATCTGCACGTATTGCAAATACAACAGTATCTGCTCAATACCATGGACTAGGCCAGAAACCGCTATAAACGGTATATATCGATTTAGAAGGAAAAGAATTTTAATAACTGAAATGTGCAATGGCCAGATTAGCTCCTTCTCTTTATCAAATGTCAGCAAGTAGTCGTATGTCTAAGGGAGGCTCAATAAATGCTCAATACATAAATGACAACAAGGTGAGAGACGTACCAATGCTGTAAATGCAACCGAATAAGTAGACAGTATGTGACGGGCTAATCTGATCACGTACTCGAAGAATATGTACGTTTGTCGCAAGGGATACAGCCAGACTTGGCTCGAGAGTCGCCATTGAGTGCAATCGAGAAGCTTAGAGACTTACTAGCAGCGTCAGCTGACTTGGGAGGTGTTCAATCGTTTTTCTTTTAAACATATTCATAGCCAATATATAGATCCAATCTATACTCCTGCATCAAGACCTAGCGTTAGTGGCGCTCCCTATTTCCTATAAGTTAACGTCCATATAATACATTTTGTGCATTACTTGGCGCAGACCAGCGTTAGTACCTTGGCGTCCATTCGAGGCGGTCCAGACATCTTGATTTTTTGAACTACTGTTGAGCCATTTGCAACCTATTCAAGGCACCACAGGACTACCCGTGAAGCCATCGGTACAACCCTAGCTCCATAAATGATCCCATCTCTGCTCAATTTGATTTCATGTCCTAGATCTCGCCGTAATACATTCCGCATACTAGTAGAAAGAGCATATAAAAGAAATTACTCACAAAGATCACATCCTATTACACAGCAAGTACTAGCAGGGCGGTACAAATTTTGATGTATCCATAAATTCGATTGTTTAACATCAACCTTGATGTAACGACGAGAACAAGCAAAGCACCTAGAGCACAATCAAAGACAGTGATTGTACAGATAGTGGCTCCGCGGAGTTGCTTCAGACGGTTCGGCGAAGGTAACCGCCGACAGGCCGCTCTTCAATGATGCTTTGATATCAGACGGCTGCAGAAACAGAGCTACAGCGCTTCATCTGAGACTCTGATGTTGTCTTATCTGAATGCCTGTTGGAAAATGCATGTTTGGACTTCGGATGCTTGGATGCGATCTCATCGCCTTTGATGGAGGTGGGTCTTCAACGCGCGAATTGCATACCTGGATATTTGCATATAGTCTAGGGAAGTACCTGCCAAAGAGATTGCCAGCCGCAGAATAAAGCTTTGTTGCTGACAATAAATCACAATGCATGGGCTGGTAGTTGAACATAGCATACATCTTTTACCCTATTTCCTGTGTCTGAGTTACCTTGTAAATCCTTCATACGTACAAAATCCCCGAAACATAAACGTGTCTCATGGTGTGTGTATCTTCGGCTGATTGGTAGGCTTGTCTGGGTATAACTGCAATGTCGTAACACCACCAGGTCAATGAATTTAAAATATCACAAAGTGTCGAGAATATAAGTTTTTTTGACGAACCTTTCCGGGGTTAAACAACCCTAATGGATCAATTGTACGTTTTATCGCCTTCATAAGCTCGACTGTACCCTCTCCCAGCTCTTCATAAAGAAACTCTTTCTTCCCAATCCCAACACCGTGTTCACCCGAACCTTCACAAGTTAGTATCAATCAATTAGTACATCAAGAGAAGATAGTCCAGCAAATAAAAAGTACGCACAAGTTCCGTCGAGTGCAATCGCGCGCTCTACCATTCGATGTACCGCCTCGCGTACTCTTGCTAGTTCTTCATCATTTTTGAAGAGTATGAGTGCATGGAA
This sequence comes from Fomitiporia mediterranea MF3/22, assembly GCF_000271605.1. Lineage (NCBI taxonomy): Eukaryota > Fungi > Basidiomycota > Agaricomycetes > Hymenochaetales > Hymenochaetaceae > Fomitiporia > Fomitiporia mediterranea. The sequence goes on along the minus strand of NW_006760401.1, from coordinate 1,261,088 downwards.
GTTTCCATCGCCCACATGCCCTACGATCGTTGAGACGAGTCCGGACGCTTTTAGGTCCTTCTTCGTCTCGTATACAAGGTCCGGGAGTCTCGAGACTGGTACACTTCATTCATTATGCATATCAGCAATCATCATTCGTAAATTCGGATAATTTAAAAATAGAAAAAGAAGCTTATTAAGAACGTACCAAACATCCGTCGGCCACCCTTTCGCACCCTCTACCAACGCACATCCCGAATAATGCGCGTTCTTCCCATCAGTCCACAAGTCTGCCGCCTCTTTCTCGTTTCTCGCTAGAGTGAACCCCGTCCCTCCATGACGTTTCACGACTTTCTCGACTACCTTGGCTGTGTCTCGTAGTGCTTCGAGTGAGTGACCTTGGAATTTAAAGAATAGACTATCTTTTTCGGGCCATTTGCGTTTGGACATGCCGTATAGGTTCGTGGCGTGCATGAAGTCGTCGTCGCAGAGTTCGACGCATTCTATATTAATAGGTACCAATGAGTTCATTATTAAGGCGTTTAAGATCTGTGAGAATGGTGTATGTACGTACGAATACCGACTCCCTGGGCCACTACTTCTCTCACAGCCTCGGTTGCTTTCCTGACGTCCGGAAAATGTACGACTGCCACGGATGTTGGAAGTAACGGTGCCAACCGTAATGTTGCTGTAAATTTGTAAACGAATAACCGTTGAGTCGTTAATCTAGGAGACGGACGCATATAGGCAAGTCACCCCACCTTCAGTTACAATTCCGAGAGTACCTTCAGCGCCTATGAAGAGCTTCGTTGTGTCAAAGCCTGCTGAAGACTTGCGAGCTCGTCTCCTGGTTTTGATGACTTGTCCGGAGGGTAGTACGACTGTCTAATGATAGATTATTAAGATCGAAGGGATTCGTGTTGAAGGAAACAATCATACTAAATTGAGGAACCACTCAGCTTTTGCTGTTCCGTACCGAACGGCATTCGCTGCAAAAGAAATCATAATCGGCCGTATAGGTTAATAAGTTGAGAGCTTGTCACGTACTTCCTGAGCAACCTGTCGCGATCATACCACCAATAGTAGCGCCGGGTGCGGGGTCCAACTAGTTAAGCGTCAATTCGAAACAAGCTAAAGTGTCTTGGTATGTCAATTATGGCTCACAGGAAAGAATAAGGGAATGCCTGGTATAAATTCGTGAGTTAATGCAGTTACAAAAATACAAAAGCATGAGTATATACACCTTTTGCCTTAAGGTAATCATTGATATCCATCCATCTTGCTCCAGGCTGGCAGACCAAGTCACCATCAGCCTCTGTATACTAGATTTCAATCCAGGTGAAATCAATGAACAAACGTGTTTAGTCACCATTTATCTGTAATATTTGGTCCATGCGAGACATATCTACGCAAATGCCTCCATATTTATGCTACCATCATCAGTGCCAATTTAGCAAGGCGTAATCTAGAACGAATAAAATATTCTTACACCTCGAGTCTGGCCTTCCAAGCTCGTTCCGCCAGAAAACGGGATGACCGGCATCCGAAACCTTTTTGCAATTTCAACGATTTTTACAACGTCTTCGGTGCATTCCGGATATACGACAACACTATGAATAGCACCTGTGTGATCCGGCATTAATTTCGTGAGCAGCCACATTTGATGGCCGAATTCTACGGCGGACGTACCCGGATGATAGTCGTACATAGAGAAGCCATGGTCATTGAGGTCTTCTGGATCGGTTGACACTTTCCCGTCCTCCGGAAATGTTAAGCATAATATGCGAATAGCTGCTTGGAATTCTGGAGCGGTTCCGTATTTGACTTTGGGTTCTCTCGCAGCATTCTTCTTGGTCAGGTAGTAAAAAGTGGAGAGTGCGACTGCGCTTCCGAACACACAGCCTAGGAGGAAAGTCTTGGTTCGACTTGAAAATGCTAGTAACCGAGTGCCACCCTTCTGGTTACTACTCTTGGGATCTAAATTCGTCGAGTATAGACGAGGTCTATTTGCTCTACATGTATTCGAGTTGAGTCTTGAAGTTGAGAAGTTTCTGAGCTCTTGAGACACAGTAGAAGTACGACGCAGCATTTTGCTGCGGTCACAGTCTTACAGGGGGGTAGATGGCGGAAGGACAAGAAGCGGACATAATGCACACAGCAGGAACAGAATTATTATGCGAGAAGATGCTTGCGTGGTCAACCGCGAGAAATCGTGATTCACGAAGTAGCACTCCTGACTGACCAGGACGGCAACTCGGTCCCATCACTCCGCGGCTCTGCCTAGGTTACACAGCTTTCTACCGCCGACGGCAACGACAACGGCCCCTTTGTTCTTCCCTCTACGTACATTTATTCACGTTGACCTCACCGTAGTCGAGGGTGCATAATGCCTTTGTTGACCTTGCAGACAAGTGCTCGTGCCCCTTATGAAAGGCTCTCAGACCTTCCCTCGGCCAGCGAGGACGATGACTCTGTACTCGACGATGGCCAAGAGGACGGACGGCCAGCGAAGAAGAAGCGATGGTGGATGTACCTTCCCTTACTCAGTACGTTCTTCGCAGTCAATTTGCAATTCTATTCTCTAACTATCCGTTAAGTGCTTGTCATTCTCTTGTTCGCACCGCAATACAACATACTGGTCATGCTCGTCTCATACTACCTGACTATACACGATTCTCCGTTTCTCTTCGCAGTCCACTTGTCGATCATATACCTCTTTACCTTCTTGGCTTCCTGTTCACTCCTCGTATGTGTCGTGCGCGATCCAGGCGCCATTCGTGTCGGTGAAGATGCCGGTCCTGATTCTAACATGCAGGACACTGAAGATGAAAATGAAGAAACGGACATGGTTGATGCGCTTCGCATGAGCCCTAACTCCAAGACCAGAAAAGGGCAACCTGAACCCTTTGACGATGACTTCAATGCCCCACACAAATGGTGCAGGAAATGCTGGGCACCAAAGCCAGAAAGGACACATCACTGTTCTGCTTGTGGACGCTGTGTTCTCAAGATGGGTCAGTATCTGTCACTATTTATCTGTCCCGATGCTAACTCACCCTTGATTAAGATCACCATTGCCCATGGCTCGCTCAAAAATGCGTGGTATGTTTATTTATAACTACTTGATCCTCTTCATTTAAATTAATGTACATCACGAAGGGACACTGGACTTATACAGCCTTCCTCCATTTCCTTCTTTGTATATCCCTCCTTTCTTCGTATATCGCGCTTCTTGCAGGCCGGATTGTCTACGTCGCGTTTTTAAATCCCTTCCTTGTGGTAAGCGCATATCAGTCAAGTACCGTTCAAACAAATTATTAACGAACTCGTACAGAACGAACGAACGGCCCTTCACGCTCTCTTCCTCTCAATATACGGCGCTATATTTTCTCTTGTCGTTGGCTCTTTCTTCCTTTGGCATGTATACCTCGCTTCGTGAGTTCGGCTTATCATCGCATTTTACTCCATTCTTTACCAACTCGGACTTGTATGGAACAGAACCAATCAAACGACCATAGAGAACATATCTCCTTTCCTCCTCCTGCGCTATCTCCCAAGCTCACCTGCCATCCATACACTGCCCGAAGCATCTACACCTCTGGCAACCGCAGGTAGCATCCCTCCATTTCCCCCACAACCCTCCCTCCATCCTTCATCCCGACCAAGTACTCCTCCAGATCCCACATACGCTTCCCTCCACGTCCCAACAACCCCAACCAGCCAAGCTCAACTCCGACTCCATGAACACCAGCTTAACGCCTCCCAACGCCGACACGTCCGTTACGCACATAGCCAAATTCGTCTATACGACGTCGGCTTTCGCGCAAATTGGGCCCAAATAATTGGGGTTGGGAAGAAGCGCGGATGGCGTGGGGTGGTGTATAAGCTTATTTGCGGTGGAGGTGGTGCAGGAAACGGTAAGACGTTTCCGAGGAATCCGCGTGCTGAGGGTATGTTGGCGAGGCTGGCTGCGGAACTTGCCAGTGAGGATAAGATTGATTGAGGTTGGTCTGTTGTGTTGTGTTGATTGGTCGGGTGGATTTGGACTATCTTTTTTATTTCTTTGTGCTGTTGTTATTTAGAATTTGTTTTTCTTCTCACTATTTTATCAAGATTTCGTTCTGGTCGTCATTGCTTATAGCTTTGCTTTGTGGATATCATCTTATACGGTACTAGTTTCATGCCTATTAGCGACTGTACATTTGCACAATGGACACTGTTACGATAAATGCTACTTATACCAATACAGCATTTGAATTATCTTCAGGTAAATAAAAAAATTATTACGGGACGGGTCACGGGTGTCCATTAACAGCTGTTGAAATACCGATGAGTAAGAATATTGCTTATGTCACCAGAGTCTCATCTCGGCACGTCACAGTCTCTGCTATTGAACTTGGTTCTGACGCGACGGAGCAGACGGACAAATGAGCGACCCGTTCCGACAATTAGGCCAGCAGCTAGCGAGGGCGAGGCGAGGTGGTGTACCGGGAGGAGGAGGTATTTGGGGTAGTACTGGTTTAGTTGCTGCGATTGCAGCGGCAGTCATACTGAACGATGCTTTGTACAACGGTGCGCATTGGTTATATTTCTCAATATCGCTCGTGTGTTTGAACTTAGCTGTATTGCACTATTGATTAGTGGATGGTGGACATCGTGCGATTAAATATTCGAGGTAAGATTCATCGCAGACGTTTTGTGAGAAGGAGTGTTACTGATTGTCTTGCATAGGATACATGGCGTAATGGAGACTATTTATCCTGAAGGAACACATCTCAGGGTACGGATCCACGACTTAGCACTTTGGGTTGAAAACTAAGTAGAAATTGGCTTTAGATACCCTGGTTTGAGACGCCCGTAGTTTTCGATATTCGTGCGAAGCCGAGAAACATTGCAAGTCTTACAGGAACGAAAGGCAAGTGACATAAAGTGCATCATCGAGTCCTTGGTCATAATGTAGATGGAACTTCCACTTTTTAGATTTGCAAATGGTCAACATTACGTGCCGTGTCCTGTCACGACCCTCTATCCAGGCTCTTCCGCGAATTTATCGTGAGCTCGGGCAGGACTTCGACGAACGAGTTTTGCCTTCGATCGTGAACGAGGTCCTGAAGAGTGTTGTTGCTCAGTTCAATGCGAGTCAGCTTATTACTCAGCGTGAAAATGTGAGCGAAATGACTACGTGGACCTTAGGATGAGGAAATGACTTTTTCTTTCTTTCGTGCAGGTTTCGAAATTGGTCCGAGAGAGTTTGACGAGGAGAGCTCTCAAGTTTAACCTTGTCTTGGAAGATGTCTCGATTACGCATGTTGCTTTCTCACCTGAATTCACCCATGCTGTAGAGGCGAAACAGGTGAAGGAGCTTCACTGCCTTTTTTCTCTTGTCGTTGCAACTCACGTAATTAATCAGATTGCACAACAAACTGCTCTTCGGGCAGCTTTCTTGGTCGATCAAGCGATCCAGGAAAAACAAGTGAGTATCCCTCGTATAGTGTCAATTTCTCCAAGACTAACGGAAATAATCATAATTTAGTCTATCATTGTCCGCGCGCAGGGTGAAGCGCAGAGTGCAGAGCTCATCGGTCAAGCTGTACGACAAAACAAAGGTTTCCTTGAACTGCGTCGCCTTGAAGCTGCTAGAGACATTGCGACGCTTCTTGCTCAGTCAGGCAACAACATTATGTTGGATTCACAGAGCTTACTATTGAACGGTGGGTTTGTCTCTTGTTTTGTAAGCAGTGAAGTGTGTTGAATACTTTGGGTAGTTGCGAGAGATGATGTGGCGGACTTGCTGAAAAAGGGGAAGTAGGCATGAGGATTTGAGTTCCTGGCCGACCAGGAGAGGAGGTGGTTTTCGAGATTGACCGATAGCCGTAGCAAAACTGATTCCGTATCGTGTGCACCTCACTGCAGAATATTATTTTTCATCAGCTGCTAATCATGTTTGCGTTTGTTTGCGTATATTTGGAACGCGTCCTGTTGCACATCGCGACGCGACGCGTTTCACTCTTGGTTCCCATACTCTGTCCATTTCTTGCACTTATTCTTCAGACATACGTACGCGTGGGTAAACATGGCTGGTCAGAGACGCCGATTCTTCAAGAGAAAGCAAGCGTGGAGGAAGAGGAAGCAACATGAACCTCAAACTGCTAATGAAGACACCGGCGTGGACGACAGTGTGGATAGCGGTGGAGAAGAGGAAGCTGCTCAGAAGAAAGTCAGATGGGACGTCAATGAATCTACTGAAGAAAAAGATGAAGAGGAAAGCAGTAGGAAGAAGCAGGAGGAAAGTGACAGTGATGGTACAGAAACCGCGGATGATAAGGTGTGAAGGCCGACTTCTCATCCTATTTACGGATGGTTGATATATGCTCCTGAAAATAGATTATTCTTGCGATATACTCGCAGCAGTATGCGTTTTCTGCTAATAGTGTGCGAAATGATCACTATTAAGCGTCTATATGCAGGTTTCGAGTTGGCTGCGCGTATTATGATCCTGTAAGGCAGGTAATGTGTATCCTGGAAGACTCGGTTGAGGGTTCACAATGTGACCTCACGAAACTCTGTAAGTGCCACTGTTCTTTATTCCACCTCGCTAGACTTAGTTGAAATACCAGTGCTGGAGCAAATAAGCCCAGATGTAGTGGTGACAAGTACGAGGGCCGATGAAAATTCAATAGACACCATCAGAGAGTTTGGTATGATCGCTAGTTAAACTTACTGAAGTTGTATCTCACGGAAAAGGCAGTCGATAATTCTGGCGGTGTTTTTCAAATAAGACCTGCTAGAGAGTTTATGCCTGTAAAGGGACGCGACCGTCTTCTTTCTCTCAGCTTCCTTTCAGAGCTTGCTTGCGATGACAGGCTCGCGTCGTCCTCAGTACATTCTTCGAGTGATACGCCGTCAAATGTGTATGACTTCATGCGTCGCCGGCGGGAGATAACTGGAGACCCGTCAATGAAGAGGTGGAATGCTAGCGTCCGTGCTGGAAACTTCGCTTCTCTTGAGGGCTCTCCTTTATGCGTGAGTGTTCGCAAAGCCATATTAATGTGAAGCTACATATTTTATGTTCGGAACAGTTGTCGGCAATCGGTGCTCTTCTAGAGCATCTAGCGAAAGTGCGCGCTATGGCGGACTTGGAGAACGAAGGCATCAGTGGACTTGAAATTCGCGCTATAGAATCCATATGCCTGTCAGTCCTGAGTGCTTCAGCGCCACCCAACATTGACTGACGTTGCATATTCATCAAGAGAACAGTTCATGCAGATTAATGCAGACGCATTATTGTGATCCTTCTCCTCTGATGTGCATGGCCCGTCGTTTATGAGCATGTCTTTAGGTCCCTACAAGTATTCGACACTCAAAGCCATGCAGCTGTTCATTCGGACAAGACAAAGGAGGGCTTATCTCTGTTCGGTGAGCGTACTCTTTGGGACAAAACCTTTAGCTGTTATGTTAAGCATTTCTTACAGGTATTCTGAACACGACTCGCACCAACCTCGGGCGCCTGTTGCTTCGCCAATGGCTTCTCCGACCTTCGCTATCGCTTTCAGTAATTGCTGCGCGCCATGACGCCGTAGAATGCCTTACCATGCCTGAAAATATTGTCACGGCCGATGCCATGTGCAGTCATCTCAAGGGCTTGAGGAACGTACCTAGGACAATGCGGCTCCTAAAGACCGGGAAAGCTGGTTTAAATGAATGGCAAGGATTAGTCAAGGTAATGGGTTTACTTATTGATTTCGTTCAATGTTGCTGATTATTATTTAAAGTTCACGTTTCACGCTTCCCTAATTAAAGAAGCACTTATGGAGCTCAACCATATTGGAGAAATCGAAATGCTGAAGAAGGTCATCCTTCTATCACAATCGGTGGTAGACCTTCCGCTGAATATGCTATCTAGATTATTGCCATTTTGGACGTAACTAGCTTCCGGGACGTAGGCAATGCAATCCACGAAACTGTGAGTGTGCCGTTGATCCCAAGTAGACCACTGGTAAATGAAACCCTGCTACAGGTTGATTGGGAAGAATCCGTACACGCGGGCCGAGTCTGCGTACGTCCTAATATCGACGAAGAACTAGATAAGTGGAAGCACATTTATAATGGCATCGATGGAGTCTTGGTCAGTTCATCTGCTCACTATTACTTGGTGGAGGCGACCTACTTTAATTTGATAGTCTCGAGTGGCATCTCAAGTCAGCGAGACTGTGCCCCCCGACTATACCACCTCTTTGAATGTTGTTTACTTTCCCCAGTTGGGCAAGTATCTGACCTTGCTATCGTTGTATCATCTAACTGATTTTGTGGTAGGCTTCTTGATCTGCATTCCAAAGAAAGAAGATCAGTCTCCTGAACAAGGAATTGACGTCCTGGACGGTTGGAGTTTCCAGGTGATTGCATTTCTCGTGCGTAGGACTTGTGTGCTAATATGTCTGCAGTTCTCTTCGGAGTATACGTTCCATTGTTTCATGCCCATTTCAGTATCTTACACTACTTGAAATAGGACGCATGTTTATTTCAAGTCCGATCAGATGCATGGTAGGCTTCCTTGCTGCTTGTTCAGTTCCTGCTGCACATTCTCCAACAGATATGGACCGTCATATCGGAGATCTGCATCCTTCGATAGTCGGTATGTTAATTATCGCTCTGGATTTATTTGCGCCGACCAACGTTGGCGGAGATCGAGAGATCGAAATAATGCAGGCCCTTCTCGATAAAATCTTACAGTTCGACGACGCGATTGCTCAAGCATGTGATATTCTCGCCGAACTGGATTGTCTTCTTTGTTTTGCGGATGCGGCTCGGCTGTATTCTTATCGAAGGCCAACGATGACTGATAAGAACGTCTTATGCATTTGCCAAGGGAGGTACGCATACGGCGCCGATTGAATCCGTAACGACCTACTGATACCTGTGAAGGCACCCACTTCAGGAGCAAGTGGTTGATACCTTCGTGCCGAACGATGTGTACGTAAGAGGTGGGCTAGGAAGCGGTCCGGACCCCGAAGGGAAAGAAATGCCTGAGGATGAAGACATCCCTGCTGATACGAAAGGTATTTTACTGCTTACTGGCGCAAATGCATGCGGAAAGGTATGTTGAGGCTATACATAAGAATGACACTGCTAATGGTTACTGTTGTTAGAGTGTATACCTCAAACAGGTTCGTATCGGCGAACTAGCTTTCAGTATAGAGACTCATCACGTTCATCCGCACTCCAGACCGCGTTGATCCAGTACATGGCTCAAGTACGTATCATTATATAAATACATGATAATGTAGAGATTTATTAGTTGCATGCATTAGATAGGGTGGCAAGTACACTTTCCTTCTTCTTGGTGTCTGCTGACGTTGCTTTCAGTTTCGTTCCGGCGGAATCTGCTACCGTAGGAATTGTGGACAAAAGTTCGCTTCCTTTGGCTACTATCTGTTCCTACGCCTGACACTGGACCTCTTACAGTTTTCACTCGCGTCCAAACTCGTGAAACAGTCTCGAAAGTATAGCATACTCTTAATTCTGTCCACGTGCTAATCTCAACGAGGCTAATGTCGCTCGATCTGGTCTCTTTGAATCTCTTCATCCATAAACAGATTCAGTCTGCTTTCATGACCGACCTAAACCAAGTTTCGCTTGCTCTTCGGAATTCGACTCCTCGCTCTCTCATTCTTCTTGACGAATTTGGCAAAGGAACTGTTTCTAGAGGCCAGTTAAATAATCGTTTTAACTTTCGAATCTGCTTGATAGGCTTTGCCCACGTTGCTCCGCTTTTCTTTCTGCTCCATCACGATATCTTGCTTCATCAAGAGCGTCTTGCTTTTTCGCATGGAACGCTTGCCTAACACTATGTTCCTCTAGATGGCGCAGGTCTACTCTGCGGGGTCCTTCACTCATTACTCTCGCGCGGTCCAGAATGCCCCAAAGTCCTCATAGCAACACACTTTCAAGACGTCTTCCACTCCGACTTACTTGAATCAGATTTACCTGTTACGTTTCTACACATGGAAATTCTCTTACCAGACCGTTCTGAGGAAGACGAAGATCAGGGCCAGGACATGGATGCCAACGCTTACTTGAGGGTACTTCGGGGAGAAACGATAACGTATTTGTATAGGTGTGTGTAGGAGCAGCAGGCGTTTTTGACTTGCTCCTTCGGATTCTTACATTAGAATTTGGATTTGGTAGAGTCGCACCTGGACTTTCTCTAGATTCGCACGCGGCACGTTGTGCGCAGATGTTTGGTCTGCCATCCGCGATCGTTCGTCGAGCGCAACGCGTAAGGTTAGTCCAGATGTCACGTTGGAGATACACAACTACCATTAACTTATTGAACTTTCTTGAGCTCTGTCCTCGCTACGCATGATATCACGCGCCTACTCGACGAAGACATGGAACCAGAGGAAATCGACGATCTGGCACAAGCTGAAATGATTTGTCGGCATTTCATTGCTTGGGACCTCAGTGTTGCGACTAGCGTTGTCGAGTCCGTCGGAATAGGCGGAGTGAAGGAAAAGTTGGCTGGAGTTCTCGGTATTGGCGAAACGGAAAGTGATCGGAATGATACGGATTGATGACAAGGACGAAGCGTTGTTCACGAAAATCCGGGAATTAAGATACTAGTAGTATTATTAATGTACCAGTCTACGTCCATTCGGCCACAGTCAGTAGTTCTATTCTAAAGAAGCCTGTTCTATAATCCAACAAAGGAACGCTGGAGAATGCTGCGTACTAATCAACAATCATCTCGAACCCTCCGCCTTCTTATGAATTTCTAAGCCAGGAGGCGCACCGAGTGCTACATTTCCAAACCAGTCAGCTAACATGAACTCGACGCATTCAGAAAGGGAAACAAAAATACATACCGTGTTTTATCTCATCGTATATCAAGAATTGACCAGCAACGAGTCCGGCAGTCATGACCATCCTTGGTCCAAGGCCAGCGAAGAGACCACGGAAGCCGGCTGCGCGAGCGAGGCTGATAAGACGGGATGCCATTGATCCGGAGGGACCGTGTCCTTTGTTGATCTTGGAACTAGTGAGCTGTGAATCTTTACATGTAAGGAATGAGCATACCTGGCTTAGAAGAGTATCTGCAGGCTAATAATCAAGACGTGAGAATCAGACCCCGAACTAATTATTATGTTATTGAAATTAGAAGAGCAACTGACTTGACTGAGGATTGCTGCTGCAAATCCGGCAATTATCCCACTTCCGAGGTTGACTCCGAACATCGCGGCCTTAGAGTTCTCCGTCTTTCGCCTCTTCTCTTCGGAGAGTGAGCGGAAGTATGCTTCGTGACAGAACTCGTTGACGGTGAATTGTCCGATTGCGTATGGTATCTGTCTGCATAAATATATTAAATAGTAAGCTATGCGCATTGAGGTGCGTAGGCGTAGATGAACTTACTTGCAGATGATGGGGAGGAATCCTGCGTACATCTCACCAATACCGCCTTCGCGAGCGAGGCGGATGAACCCGGAAACGAGACCAGTTGCAAAACCTCGTTCGGATACGAGACGTATCCGAGTCGCTTCAAGAGGGGTGAGGAGAATGTCTGCAAAGAACCTACGCATTTCCAAGTAAGATTGATCCCATGTTAGTTAATAAATCTTACGACTTACTCTCCAACACTAGATGCACCAAGATAAATTGCCGTCCGATACTTGACAGCTGTTTCCTGGTCACCAGCAATAGACACAAAGTTCTTCTTCCAAAATTCGTATCCGGCGAACTTGCCTCCCCCCTGGATGAAGTACCCCACTGCGGTCGGACCGAAGCCTGTTAGAAGAGAAGAGGGTCCTTCAGCAGCAACGATCTTGCGGCCTGCTGATAATAGGGAATGACGAGCTAGGGCTGGGTCAACTTGTATACGAGTCTTGACGACGTCTATAGGAGTCATAGCTCCGTGTGTAAGAGTTGCGCATAATGCCCCTGCGGTGAAGAATGATGTGTAGTCCGTAAGTGTGAATTGAGGGACCTTGAAAGGCTTTGCGCCTATGGTTTTCTCGGACGGGTTAAGCATACTCTAGAACACCTTGAAGGCGTTGTTGATAGTAAGTTGGAGAGATGGCTCTCCAAGTTATATAATACCCGCATTGTCGGAGACGGGCGGCGAGAGTGAGCAAGTATTATTACCGTATGATGCTGAGACTTAACGCGTGACGTCATGAAACTAAAGATATAGAGTTTGTGCGGAGTTCGTGATTTCAATCTCCGCCCATGTGGTCCATCATCAAGGCGCACCCGCTTTTGGAAGTGTACGCCTTTCCTGGACCCTCAACAAATTTTCACCGCGGCCTGGCGTAACTGTGCTCCCAAAAATGTCTTCTGCCTACGACCAATTCCGCTCCAATGAGCTCGACCCTGTCCTCTGTCTGGAGCCACTCGGAGTTAATGAGTCCAACAAGTTTGATCCCGTGAAGCTTGCAGGCGTCCTTGGTTCATTTGGAGACTTTAAGGATACTAAATACCGGCTGAAAATTAGAAGGGATCAGGTAGTCATGATTCAAGCAGTCAGGTTCCTCCTGGAGCAATTAGCAGCTGAATCGACTCTGGGGAAACATGAGCAATGTGATAAGAGGTATAGACAGACAACTAAGAGACAGAAGAAGGCGTAAGATAGTCAGTCTCATAAAGCATTGTAGACGGAACTAAAAGAATCTTTGCAGGAAAGATACCATCTATGAGACTATCCCTTCCACACCTACTATGCAGGCAGCAACTCAGAAAGGTACAACAGTGAGGGATCCTACTGTTGAGCCTGTTCCCCAAGACACAGATGTGGAGGCTGCCCTTGTGCTACAAGAACTCGCCACAAAACAGGTGGGACACAGCCTTAGTCGTGTTAAAGACAATGTTTCCAGTCTTAAAAACTCCCTCAGTGAGCATTCCCAATGTCTGAAATACCAGAAACCAAATTGATCTATCATCCATTCAATATATAGCTGAGAGTAATGGCAAGCACTGGAGTTTTGATGCTGATTTGCATGGTACAGTGCTTAAAGACGTCATAATGAGTGTCTGGGGAACTGTTGCATGCAAATTGTGGTATGGAAAATTTGAGGGAGAAACTGGCCGAATTTGCTACATATCTGGACCTGTATACGAACCCTATGCATACATCAAGTTGGTTACGTCCAAGGATAAGAACGACATTGAACAGCCTTATTCTGACAGCACGGACTCAAATGCCATGAGGATAAACATACCAGCACGTTACCTGGTCCCCGTTCTACCCGAGAAACCAGGTGATCACGTTGTCGTCATCCGCGACGAAGACGACGGTCCGGCACTTAAGGGACAACGTTGGAAGGTACGCGCGTTCGTTAAGGACCATATGAGCCGGTACGAACTAAGTGACGGCTGTGAGAATAACATTGAGGCGAAAAATACAATGGCTATTGCTGAAGTCGAGAGCGAACTCGGTCGCTTGCGTATCCCGCGCGCAAATCTTGCAAAATGCCTCCCTTCAGATGACTGAGGAGAACTTTGCTAAAAATGAGCTTCGACCTGTTGAAAAATGAGTTTCGGTTAAAAGTACCCACCCCTCCTCCCTCCACACCTTCAGTTCCGTGCAAGAATTTTAGTTTTCCTTTGTTATCTTTGTGTTCCTGAATTGTTTACTGAGCTTGAAATTGCTGTCCTTGCTGTATTCTGTTTGAATTTGCTTTGCGTCATGTTTTCAATCATGTACTTTCGATCTTCAAATACTCTTGATAAGTTACCATTTGCTGTGTTCCTTTCGTTCGTCCCACCTTGTACCTCTTTCCTGATTGTAACTGTGGCTACCTTTATTGAAAGGTACTCCCTACTCCTGTTGACCGTGACTTTGTCGTCCAAACGTGCTGTCTTATTTGCCTTCATTCTCTAATTGTGGTCCACTTAAAAATGCCTCCCCACTCCTGTTGATAAATGCTTTGTTATTGTTCAAAAGAGTTGTTAATGTTAAACTCGTGGTATGTCTGTCTAATATACAGTGCGTCCAGTTCGTGCGAATCGTCAAATCATGAAGCATAAAAGTCCAGAACACAAAGCCCGAAAACGCGTTCATCCAGTTTTCAAGTCCATGCAGCATCATTGAGAACCATCAACCATCCAATCATCAAGTATCAAGCATCACTCATCAATCCAGCATCGTCACGTCAACTCATCAGCTCATAAACTCATCATCATCAGACTCCGTCACAACCTTCTTAAACTTCCAACTCCCTCCACTCTTACTCCTCGCACGTACCGTTCCCTGATTCTGCTGAATCATCCTCTCCAACTCACGTTCCTTCTTCGCAGCCACCTCTCTCGCCTTCTCTTTCACCAACTCGTCCTGATCGACACCATTAAAGCCCGAGATCCTCTTCGCAGGCATCAAGCTGACAGGTCGCTCAGTAGGTGGTTTCTTTACTTGCGTTTCGTCCTCCGAAGAGTCCATGCTCTCGCTATCATCGCTTTCCCTAGGGTTCTGCCCCCGGGCTGGACGTCCGAAGACGCTGACACGTGGTTGTAAGCGTGGACGAGTTTTGTTCGGCGAGAGTTTTGCACCAGTCTCTGCAAGTGCTTTGGAGTAAGCAGATAGCGATCGCACGACGTTCGCGTCAAGTGGGACGTCGAATAGGTCAAGAATGTACCGCCTCACGGGCAGACGGAAACGTTGAGTCGAGATCATGTGCAAGACACGATAATATAGAGATGGTGAAGAGAATACGCTGCGGAACTCGGCTTTCGATTTCATCCTAGCGTTAATTCCATTAGTCTTCCGATTATTAGCTTGATAGGGTAAAGCAACATACTTAGCAAGGGAACGAGATGCAGTGTTAGCAATAACCGTGTTTGCTAAGTTCCCGATTGCGGTCAAGATATCTACTTCTTCCTGCGACGTCGGAGACACAAGCTCCCCACGCTTCTTGGTCGGCTCTGGATCTGTCCATCGAGGAATCTGTACAACAGAGTCAAAGAATGCACAATTTTCATTAAATTAGGCAACTCACTGCCAGAAATCCCTCTAAGTCTTCGGGAAGACATATCCCAGTCGGAGCTCCAAGAGGTGAAAGCGTCGCTTCCCAACCATAATCATCCAAAATTTCCGCTCCTTGCGCAGTAGACGACACCAAACCCAAGGCAAAGAAACAGGTGCTACATTATCACTGTCAGCCTCTTAGTAAACAGACAGTTTAGAGAGAAAGCTCACCCCCTAACCGACAATATCGGCGAGCTTTCCGCAATTTCTAGCATGACTGGGAGAATTTCTTCCTCTATAAGGAAGGTCAGACCTCCCACTCCCGATGCGACATTGCCCTATTTAAACTTTTGAATTGACATTAGGATTAAGAAAGAAAAAGTACTGACAACCGCCCAAAGAACACTCTTCAATCTAAAGATGATCTCGAAGTCATCACTCTCCAATGCATGTTGCCGTATGAAGTGCGCGAACTCCGCAAAGTGTCCTTTCTCTTGCAAAACTTGACAGCCTGAGTCGGTCTTTGCTAATTCTCCGTAAAAGTGGGGAGGTACTGAAGTATCCACGGGTCTAAGAAATCACCAATCAGTGTTCGTGTGCTTCAAAATAAAGTAAACAATCGTACGCTTCTTCATCATCCTCCGTAGAGTTGAAATTAAGTTCACGGGAGAGATATAGTTCGACTTCAATAACATAGTTGAAGTTACGTTCCTTTAAACATGAAGGTGAGCATGACAGTCTAATCACGAAGAAACAACGCCTACGTGAAGCCACGCATCCATCTCCCGTTCAATAAAGCCAACCTCATACAAATAGCGAAACCCAACAGGTGTCGACATGAATCTAAACCAATCAACATCAGCATACATCCCGGAAAACAGGACTTCGCTACTTACTTATATAACAAAGTATTCGCTATTTCCCCCAAGTGCTCAAGCGTCGGTTGCATATCCACGACAATCTCGAGGACGTCGTGTGATTCACACGCTTCTTCAAGCAGCTGCACTGCAAGCTCGCATACACTTCTGTCGGGATCGTATAGTTGTGTCAGGAGCAGACGCAGCATCCATGCGTTCGCGGTGGGACTAGCTTGGATGAGTTTTCCGAGGTGCCGTGTTGCGAAGAGGCGAATATGCTGCATCTTGATTAGTCACTGCGTCGCGCGAGTAGAAAAGAATACAAACCTTGTAATTTGATGTTAGTGCTTTTGAGAGCACGATACGAGGATGCCCGTCACTACGGCGAAAATTTGAGTATGAGTTGTTAATTCTACGGAGATGGCTAACGAACTTTGTATAATCGATATTCTCGATGATTCCTTTCATCAAATCCTCTCGACTACGTAGTTCGCTCATGCGATAGAAGCACGTAAACACCTTATGCTTCTCCAGAAGCCTTGAACGGGGGTCAGCGGATATGACCTAATATGATAAACAAGACTTACTCAAGGCCTTCTTTGTGCCTACTAAGCGTACCAAGCATCTCGAGGTACCCAGCCGTTAATGTCTCTTCTACTCTTTTCTTTGAGAAAATAGGGTCATAGTCTGGTGCAGCGTTTGGTCCATAGAGCTGTTGTGAAATTTTTCAGAACGATTAGTTGTGGAAAATGACTTCGGGGCTCACAGGATCCAATTGACGAAGTCCCTTCACGATCTGCGGGAGAAACTCGTCGTCCGTATCAAGGAACTTCACACCATCACGATTTGCCATCAGCGTCGTTAACAACGTACAGCCCAACTTAACCCATTTCAGGTTTGTCTATATGGCATCGCAGGTTATCAGTATTATCAGTGCTGACCAGTACGAAGGACAACGTAGCGAATAAATACCTTCGGCTTCTTGGGAATTTCCGAAAAACGACGACTCTCCGGATGGAAGAAAGTCATAAGGCGTTTAACGAATTTTGATACTTTGATCGCTTCCTCAAGCCGTTTCGCGTTGAGTAACGGGCCTTCAATGAGGTCTAACAGTACATCGTAATTCCATTTCGTATAGTCCCTCGTTAGCATAACTTGAGTTTCGATGATAGACGCCTGAAACGTCTTGTCGTCCATTTGCATCGCTAGTTTTATCTTGACTTGTTCAACTTGCCGTTGTCCACGACGGACGTGGTCCTCAACGGAATTCGCTCTGCAGACAAAAGTAAATGAAATGAGATGCATAACAAAAGAAAAAACACAAACCGTTGTCTGGAGTCCCTGACACTCGGAATTGCAGGTTGCAATCTTGACCTATGGCGATTGAAACTGTCTATTGCAGCGAGTGCGGTCGTCCCGACGATACGATGCTCTGCATCTGTATAATCTGCAGACAACGAAAATACCTGAGGAATCGTCTATAATATCATACTTATGAGAACAAAAACATCTCGATCGGATCGTATTGCTATATTCTCATACCTGTAACTTTGCAGCCGAACTGAGCGGAAGCACTTTATTTGCGATTTCAAGTATCTCGCCGACCAAAAGTGTTGCTTTTCGTGTCAAGCTAGAACCGAGTGTCGTCTCCTCTAGCATAGAGATAAGGGCCTGCATCATGATTACACACCGTCAGATACACTCTAATTTAAAGCCATCAAAAGTTCTACTCACCTCCAACAGACCAGCCTTCGTCAAGACCATGGTCAAGAGCGCGAGATACTGGTCGGCAAGCTTCAGCTTATCTGTACTCTTAACCGGATTTTCTTTCGCTTTCGACGAAGGGTGTGACATAGGCCGATGTCGTCGGTACACTACAAACCCATCAGATTCATTTTATCGGAATATATGTTTAACCCAATCAAATTACGCACTTGTTAATCTTCGTCCATCAATGAACGTCTGATACCATTCCGGTGTCTCGATGTTCAGAAGCTCAAAAAACATGTCCAGAATAATCTCCTATATCAAATCATTCAGTCTTGTGTAATAGGCTCACGCACTGTAAATATACAACGTACCCTAGTATCAAGTGAAGGTATTCGAAGTGTATTGACTAACGTTCGCACGGCTAGCATATCATCCAAGCAAAGATACATCAAACCTATTTGTTCCAAATTTAAATGAGTGTTGAATTAAAGACCTGGATAATATTTTTGTACGCACCGCTCCAGCTCCGTAGAATTGTGCAGGCGACTTTTACAGCACTCTGCATACGTTCCACATGAGCGTTGCCTTTGCCGTAGGCATCTGTAATACCAGAAAGCGCAATCTAGTCAAACAGTAAATACGTCTTACGAGGCAATTTATTCCGGTGGAACCCACCTCCAAATCAGTACCCGGATGCATGTACACCCTCGTCTTTGGCGCATCAATGATGTACAAGAAGGCCGTGGCAATCAACGGAATAAGCTCTACAGGACCCTCAGATAACGCCTGAAACAGTACGCGGGTGCCACCCGTCCATGCCATCAAGTCCACGTCGATCAGCACTAGAAAGAGTCAAATCAAACAAAACAAAGGATTAATCTTTGAAAACGCGATCAGGCGAGCGATGAGATAGAAGCAACGTACGGATCTCTACCAGTGTTTCGCAACAAATTTGCCGGAGTGGATCTTCCGGATGCTCCGCCACTGCGATCAGTGCACGCATGACGGGTTCTGAAAGCGGTACGCGTCCCATGCCTGCTGCCATGTGTGAAGCGCGTCTTTCGGACCCTACTTCGATGATTGTACGTATGAACTTGATGACTTGCTCGCGCTCGCCTGCGTATTTGTTGTCGCGAGCTAGGGACTTGACGATGTACCAGTCAAGCGAATGTTCAAGCAGCCGTTCGACGGAGTCGCGATCTACTAGAGAATGCTTAAGCAGGCGGTATGCCGTGGCTCGTGCTCTCCCGGACGCTTGGTCTGCAAGGGATGGCGATACCGCAGCGACAAGTTCTTCCATATTAATTTCGAAGCGCACGCGCACGTTGCGTTGTAGAACCGTGATCAGCCGGTTCATCGTCTCCACCCTTGCCTTCTCCAGGTCTGCTTCCGTGGCTGGTGGTGGTGGTCCCACAGATGAAGAAGCAGGTGGTACAGAAGCAGGGGATAGTGGGTTGCGCGCATAGGCAAGCAGCGTTTTGAGGAGATTTATCGCTTGCTGTTTGGCAGTTCGGAAGTCCTCTGCCACCGGTAGTGAGAACCAAGAACACATACGACTTCAACCATAAGACTTACCGCCTCCATCGTCTCTTTGTCGTGAATGCCCGTGATCACGACGTCGCTTTCCAGCTACTGGAGATTGAAGACGAGCCCCAAGTGGCTTCTTCCGTCGCGAATTAACTTTTAAACATATTAGACTATAGCTCCACCTTCGACAAACCGCTGAGGTACTTACTTGAGTCCATCGCTTTATTGATCGCGTCTATCCTGTTGTTTGCTTGTTCAAGTTCAGTCTCAACGCGACTGCGTACCCCGTCCTATGTAGTACGTCAATACGAACTTAGTAATCCATCCTCAACCACGTCCACTAGAAAGCCACGTACCGTCATGTTCATCTTCAAAAAGTTAACCGCACCCTCTTTCAAACGCGTCGCCTTCTCCAACATATCTTTCAACGTATCAAGTTGCTCAGTCGGTTCTCTCCCGTCCAATTCCGGAAACGATATCTCGATGCCACTTTCAGGTTGTGGCCTATCATTCACAAGCGTCATATTTGATGGCCTGGTTGATAGAGTGCGGCCACTACCGCTACCGTCTACAGTTACCCAAGATGAACCGTTTGCTACAGTGGTCGTTGCAGAGAGCGCGATGTCATTGGAATTGGACATCCCGTCCATTGACGGCCGAGGAACGACAAGACCTCCATCGGTGGGATTTCCAGGCATATGTATCGTGTTTCAGGTTTCTTCCACCTCGTTTCAAGTGATAGAATATGTGCTTATGGTGAATTCGAGCTCCTAACAATTGTGGGACGGAGTTAGCGGAGGACGGTCTCGTAAGCAGGGCGACGCGCGACTGTTTGTTTCAATGTTTGTGTAAGGTCCAGACCTCCAGACCTCCTTCGGTTGAAATTCGGGATATAGGCGGTTGAGGCCAATGAGTCGTTTCCCGGATTGTCCGAGAGACGAATAATAGTTTGAAGGAAAGGAGAGGAGGAATGCAACGGACAGACAGACTAGGTCAGTAAAGAGGTAATGAAGGTCGCGTGCTGTCGCGTGTTTACCGGCGGGGGACAAGCCGCTGATTCAAAGAATCGGCTACCATCAGATTGTCGACTCATTACATCAATATCAATATGCAGTTATTATTCTGAATCAGACCTTCGCCTGCCATTGACAATACCAAACCTGTTCACACCACAAACACCGCGCTGCATAACAGAGACAGAATTATCGAGCGCGAAAAATTCCATTGAAAAAATTCCATATTATTCGAAAACAGCTCTGTCATCGAGACAGAGAATATCAGCTATGTACGTACGTGTGTATAAAAAAAGAAATTGAAATCTGTATGATTACAAGCGAATGAAATATGAGCTATTGCGGGACGGACACAATATTCAAATCAAAACAAAAAACCAATGATGTCAGCTGTAGAGATCAGCGGTTGAAAAACACAAGGAACGATGCTGCGTAGTCGCATAGAAACGAATTTGCGTATGCGATTATGTAGAAGGATAATCTCCGGCTCGTCACGGACGAGACTATGTCAGTTGTAAGTAGTATCCGAAAGCCCTAACCAAAATCCTCGAGAAAATGGAAAAAATAATCCTAGCTCGCCCTCCAAATACGTCCAGACGTAAACTCGATGTGCGAAAGCTGTGGACATAAACGCGACCACTGTTCAACTAAATACCGTTCTCGAGTGATTCCAGCTTGTATATCGGCTTCCGAATCTTGCTCGTCTGCACCTTCTTCGTCTTCGACGTCGACTGAAGTTTTGGAGATGTCGAGACGCTGTAGGACGTGGTAGCGCGGTAGTACGGAGGTTAGTTGTGAGTTAAGTTCCTATTCACAAAGAATCAATCAGAATAAAATTATTACGGATTAGAAAATTAGAGAAACAACTAACAGCCTCAGATCCACTCCACCCAATAGCAAGCGTCTCCAACACCAAACCCAACTCCGCACCCAAAGCATTAAGCACTTTCCCAATCGTCCGTCCATCCACTTTCGCAGTACATCGTAACCGGAGTTCACGCAACGACGGTGTTGGCTTCATATGGTTCATTGTCCCTGCACGACGTGCTATCCTTGCTGCTTTCCAACTTGTGCATTTTAGGTTGTCGTTTTCGAACTTAGCTTGCGATGGGGAATTTTGAGGAGTGCCGGTAGTAGTAGGACCGAAGCGGCGAGCCTGTCGTGCTGCTCTCCAGTTCTTTTTGTTAGCATCCGTTCCTTCCGCTTGATTCGCTACGTCTCTCGCTTCGGAAAGAGCTCGTACTATCTCTGATGGTCGGAGACCTTCATATAGACTCGTCGTAAGCTCAATATCGACGACACGTAACGGGCGACCCGGGATAAGCTGTGTCGCAAGTGACAAAGGTGCCACAAGACGAGTCAAATTCGGTAGCATAGGAGGAGCGGGAGGTTCTTTATCTTTCATAGACGCATACACTGGCGGTAATGGCGGAACAGGTGGGATACTATCCAAGCCGGGAGTGCTGACAGGGCTAGAAGCGGAAGAGGAAGAAGCGGAACCACGACGGGATAGTGTATGAACGTTAGGTAAGCAGAAGACATCTGGGAGGTTCAGCTCGCGTATACCGGGATGTAATTCGAGGAAGCGGACTAAGAGGGAGCCGAAGGTTGTTGAAAGAGTTGTACGCCCGGAAAGTGTGAGAGATCTTAGCGAGGAAAGTGTTGGAGGAGGCATCTGCATTGAGGGGGATACGGGAGAAGTGTTGGGAGACCGCGGTGGAGACGGACTGAGAGGCAAAAACCAGCGTAAAATAATCGAATGAGGTTGTACCAGCGTCAACGTCTCGAGATTTGGCGTAGCGGATAGGACACGTGGAAGAATGTATTCTTCCGATGAAGTAGATAGTGAGAATGTCGGAACACGTCTCGGAATGTTGCGCTTTAGGGAAGACGAGGAGGATGAAGGCGGAGTGGGTAAGCAGACCCAGCGGAAACATTTAACGATATTTCCGACTTCGGCATTGCTAGCTATTGTTTGCAAAAGCCTTCGTCTGCGTTTCTCGTCATCACCTACGTCGTCTGAATCTATGTTCGCGTATAGGGCGTTCTGAGCATCGCGCGTCAACTCTTTGCTTGCGGTTGCAAGCGAGGATAAGCTATCCAGCGAGCAATAAGGTGTTGTTAGATTAAGGACTTTAATAAGCGTCGGTGATGGTGGAGTAGGCGGGTGTAACGAGGCCCGGTAAGAGAATTCATTGCTGCTGTCTGACGACTTTAGCGACTTCGTGTGATTGACTACCGGACTGGTGTTTGCGGTGGTATCCTCCGAAGGCGGCGTTTGAGAGGCGGGTAGGTTTATCGAAGGCGCTATGGAAGGCGCTCTGGAAACGGTCCTGGACCGAGACAGTAAAACTGACCCCTCATACTCGTCCTGGATATACGTCGACAAGTCGACTGAGCTTGCAATCTGACCAAGACCAGAGGGAGGTCGGATTTCCGGAGATGGAGGGGACGGAGAACGCGACTCGTAGCGATATGTTGATGTTTTTTTCTTCTCAGAGCCCCTGCCCCTTTCGTTTCCCTTCCCGCCCGATATGCTGTCCATGCCGTCGAGGATCCCAGCCACTGTCTTCCTCGATGGCTTCGGTATAAAAATAGACGAAAGTGCTGCCCGAACATTGATGGACGTTTTTCTCCTGAGAGATGGCTTGCGATGGTTAGCAAATGATATATCAGATTCATGGCTGAGTTCTGATAGTTGGGTGTTGGAAAGCGAATAGGCAGTAGTGGGTTGTGGTGAGGGTGCTGCAAGACTTTGTGCTTTTTGCGGAGGCTTCCTTTTCTTGGACAGCTTTCGCCTGACTGGGGCCGACTGCAGCTTACCAGGCGCGCCTTTTTCATCTGTCTCTGTAGTAGAGGTAGTTAGGGAGAACACGATGGAAGCCGTGCTCGTATTCGGACGCGGCGTCTGTTCGCCCTGAGAGAGCGCTTGAGGAGCCCCTAAGCCGAAGAGCGACAGGCGTCGCACATGCTTTGGTCTTGCTGTTATAGTCGACATGGCTGAGTTAAAGAAACGCGGTATCTAGCAGGAAAGCTGCCTGCAAGCGAACTGAAGAGCGCCTCAGGAGTCAGAAATGGGGGACACGAGGAGAAGCACGAGGTCAGGTAGGTATACATACCTGAGAAAATGTTAAATGAGTGTGGTGATGCAAATGAATGACGGTGTGCGCAGGCGACTTTTTCAAGAAAAGTAGAGACCGTGGGCTATAGGCACATAGAGACGACGCGGCGGACAGTGCTGGCGACGAGCATCGTTTCGTCAAGCTCCGTACAAGAGGCGCGCTTCCTTTGGATCGGCTCGGAGACTGCCGGGTTGGGCCGAGTGTTGCGCCTGGCCTCTGCACTAGACCTTCGTCACTGACTGCCATGTCGCTCCTTCGTGCAGTCCATAGAAGCGCCGCCACTCGCGGTATCACATCTTCATTATCATGTCTTGCTCGCAAGGAGAGTACCTCTGCACCTCAGACTGGTGTCCAGGTCACGGAACAACAGCCTTCTGAAATCACAACGACCGTCCCACCCAAGGAGCCGATTCCAGCAGACATGATTAGTGGTGCTCCAGGTTAGTTGCGTCTTTCATTGATATTTAAACGCATCGTTAAATGAGTTATCAGCTGAGCTGAGACGCCGCACCGTGCGCATCTACAAGCCTACTCGCAGCACAATGCAGAGCGGCGGCAACAAGGGTGAAAAGTGGAGGATCGATTTCGATATTTTAGAAGGAGGCGCCCGTTGGGAGAATCCCCAGATGGGTTGGGCAAGCTCGTAAGTAGGCGAGTTTTTGGCGAAAGAGACTCATCTAAAATTTATGAAGCGCGGATTATGTGCAAGGTCTCCGTATGTCCTTCCGTTCCAAGGAAGATGCCATCCATTTCGCCGAGAAGCAAGGTACGTTCGCATTCTTAAACTCAAATTAGCGCACAATTGAATTGATTACTTGTTCAAGCTTGGAACTACTACGTGTAAGTACATCCGTACAATTCATAGTCCTACTATTCACCCGGTTACTAGACAACCGGAAACGGTGAAGAGAATACCTGCGAAGAACTATTCAGAAAACTATCTATACAATCCTAATAAACTTAGGATCTGCAAGACGAAGTAGACTACATTCGTCCATAGATATACAGTTCTTTTCTTCTAATTGCGCATCAGTCGCGGTCGTTCAAGGTCCTCAGTTTTCCAGCACCTAGCAGATTGGTTGGTTTGGTAGACTTCGCGGAAGAACGCACTAACGGTATGGTAATGCGTAATGGCTAGATCTGGCATATGAAGTCGATGCGAATCGTTGGAAAAGGATTTGACATGCATTCGGCAAGGCAATGTGTTCTTCAGGCTTCTCCGTTCATTGTGGTCTGATGCTACTGGTATACTGCTTTCTTGATGGTCTCGCACGGCTCGACAATGAAGCATATATAAAACTAGGGTAAATAACTGCCTTTACGGCTTCTAATTAGGAGCATCACTGCACAGGCTTAGCGATTGAGTAAAATTCGCTGTGCCGCATTATCCATCAGGAATCGGCGCTGTTATGACACTGTCCCTAAATATATATAGTAAGAGGGCAAGACAAATTACTCCACCAGTGGTGAAGAACCCGACCTCGGCGGAGCAGCATCCCAGGCAGGGACTTTATATACGGAGTCGTGGCCGACAAAGAATCATCAGCATCTCTGCATTCAACCATGATACGAGTATCTTGCAGGATGTCTATTCTTAGAAACTCTTTTTCATCTTGCGTATTGTCACTGTTTGTGTCGGGACTGTTCTCGTTATGCTTTCTCGCTTCTGCAACATACGCTAGCTCGGACCATCGGATATACACACGCGACCCAACATCCTTCAACTGGACGAGTGTAAGCCGAGGAACTTGTCCATGATTAATCTATCTGACAGCATACTTGGTAGCTTACACCTTCAACAACTTTGAACTGGGAAAGCTGCTACGATTCTTTCCAATGTGCACGGCTCTCGGTAAGTTTCATTCTCGACGATGCCACGCCATCACTTTTGACAATATGGTATATCTGTTCAAGGTGCCTATGCTTTACTCTGACCCTTCAAGAGGCCAAGCCGCAATTGCACTAATTAAAGTACCATCTAATTTGTCGACCACCGATGAGAATTATAAGGGCCCAATCCTGTTTAACCCAGGTATAAATTTTAAATTTAATCGACAAGTCCGTTTCAAAACGCTTCAGATTGACCTGGATTACTTTCTTTTATTCAGGTGGTCCTGGTAGCTCGGGAGTACAAGTCATCCTCGAAGCAGGTAGTCTATTCCAGGCGGGTCTCGGTTCGGAGTTTGATATCGTTGGGTTCGATCCACGAGGTAACTACTGGAGCTGCTAAAAAAAACATTGAAAGAAAAATATAGGCATACTAATCTAACATATCACTCAACCAGGTGTAGGATTCACAACCCCACCCATATCAATCTTTCAAGACTCAGTTGAAGCCGGGACTTTCTTCACACAGAAAGAGTTAGACGTAAATGCGACTCAGTCTTCGCTAGGGAGATCGTTCATTCAGACGACACTGTTGGGGAAGCTTGTCGAAGAACGTGCGGTAGATGTAGCGAAGACTGTGTCGACGCCTACTGTGGCGAGGGATATGCTTAGTATTGTTGAGGCGGCTGGACAGGAGAAGATACAGTATTGGGGAATCTCGTTAGTATTGATTTTTTTTAAATGTATGTTTGGGTTAGTGACGTGCTGGTGATAATTTGCACAGGTATGGGACTGTTCTTGGGGCGACGTGAGTGATTCCTGTCTAAGATATTTGGCTATGTATGGCATCTTACTGCTTCTTGATGCAGTTTCGCTGCAATGTTTCCTGACAAAGTCGGCCGTCTTGTTATTGATGGTGTTGTAGACTCCGAGGAATATTATAAGGGTAAGCTGTCAAACAAGATCCAAAACTAACTTTTCTCTTACGACCGTGATCAACTAATCTAGGCAACTGGTCCGGTTTTATCGTCGACATGGATAAAGTATACACCAGCATCCTTGATGCATGTGTCGAAGCCGGGCCATCCCAGTGTACCTTACACGAGAACACCACCGAACAAATCCACGATCGTATTGAAACCCTTATGAACAAATTACGCATCGAACCTGCCCTATATTTCAACGGCACAGCAATTAACTCAGCCGTAGTCGACTACTCGACAGTTCGTTATCAAATGTTTCAGTCGCTCTACTTCCCCTATAACACTGGTGCGCCTCTCCTCGGGGCACTCGCTGCGCTGGAACAAGGTAACGCGACTCCAATATATCAGAACTCGAACGAGAGTTCGTTCCATGCTTTTCTCGAGGATGAATGTTCGGTGAAGCCTGAAAACACATCGGTGGCTGGAGTGTTAGAGGCAAACCCTACGATTTTTTGTGTGGATATCGTTACGGATGATGTACAAAGTATTGAGTATGCACGTGCTGCGTATGAGTTTTCGAAGGGACTTTCTCCGGAGTTTGCGGGGGCGTGGTTAAGTGGACAGTTGTGCTCGTGAGTTATACGTTATGCTGCAGGATGATTTGGTTAGACGGGAAGATAATGTGCTGATTGGTATGATCTTAGTGGTTGGACAGTTCGAGCGGAGGATCGATTCAATGGTGGGTATTGTTAAGATTGTATTCTTTTCTCGAGAAATACTCACTTCGAACTAGGTTCCTTTATACAAAACACAAGCTACCCGTTGTTGGTCATTGGGAACGCCGCTGGTAAGTATCTCGTCACGAGGCTTTTGTTAGGTTGTTGAGTTCATCAACATACTAACTTACGATAACTCAAATTCACGGATTAGACCCGGTCACTCCACTTGCAAGGTATTTTTTCTCTCTCCCCGCTGACATGCACAAAGGTCGACTAACGAAATGCACGCTATCAGCGCGTTCAAGATGTCGAAAGGCTTTACAAACTCCGTCGTGTTGACGCGGAACGGTACAGGCGTAAGTATAACAAACGTCTTGTAACATTCACAACCGAATTCACTTAACTCCAAATTCCATAATGCACTAGCATACATCCTTATCTGGAGCATCAAGCTGTACGACCCAAGCTATGCGCGCTTACTTTATGAATGGTACCCTACCCAAAGAAGGCACGGTTTGCGAAGTAGAAAGTACGATTTTTAACTCGACGTCCGGCTCTGAGGGTGGGACTACGTCTGTGGTGCAGAGAGTTCTACGTCGTGGTGTTGGATACGGGCTTCTCTGATACAATATTGTGTGTCTGGCTAATACATGAGGATGTATTGAGCCTATTGGTGTTCAACGGGCTGGAAGTAGTGGTACTTTCGTGATCTTGTACTGTAAACCTCCGTCTGGAGAGCACTTCAGAAATGGAGTAGGAGACACGAAGAGAGACACGTAGGCTGGGTATACATACCCGATAAAATGAAATGAATGTAGTGATGTGAACGAATAGCAGTGGTGTGTGAGCGACTTTTACAAGAAACCTAGAGACTCTGAGTTATAGAAGGGTTCTCAGCTGCTGTAAACTATATAAACTACTTTTGTGCTAGAAATTATTATCAGGAGATAAGCTTACATTTACTATACACATCTTATGTCTTTATATTAGGAAGATTGTGCTAAAAGTGTAAAGATGAGTTTGTTGTTGAGAAGATTGAAAATTGGGTATTTAAAACACTTGACCAGGAAACACTAGTACTCACTTATGAGAAAAGACAGCCACCTTGCAACACAACTTGAGCCCTTACCTTGAGAGTTATTACTAACTCTTAAACAATTTTTTTATACTTTGAAAATCAATAAATATTTACTTTTGTGTACCCGAGAGGTATTTTGTGTATTTATTATAAATACTAAATTGAGAAATTTGCATGTCTTACACATATGCATAATGTTGTAAAATGACAATATTTTATTATAGCAATTTGTCCTATTTATAGAATTCAAGCTAGGTACAATTTTTGCACTACTCTAAGTCTAATATTTCATGTTTTGCTCAATTTTTTAAAGCTCAAATATGTAAATAATAAAATATTCAATACAAGCACTAGCTATATGTATAAATTTTTATTCAAATAAAAAGGGATGATTTTTTAGTGTGCACTGGCATGAATGAGCATTTCCTCGTTGGCCAATGTATCTGGGGTAGGAAGTATAAGCTTATGGAGACAATGAGGTACATAATGCTGGCAATGGGAATTGTTTTGAATCTGAGCTTACAGGCCCAGAGATGCAGCAGTATCTTTGGATCGGCTCGGAGACTGCCGGGATAGCGCATGTCCTACGTTTGCTAGTTGCTTTTCGTCACTGACCGCCGTGGTGTACCTCCGCACAGTCCATAGAGGTGCTGCTTCTCACAGTATTACATATTCCTACTATCATGTCCTGCTCACAAGGAGAGCACCCCCACGCCTCAGGCTGGTATTCAAGTCACGGGACAACCACCTTCCGAAATCACAACACCAAGGAGTTTCCATTCACTGCGATTTCTAGACAACCCGAAACGATGAAGAGGATACCTCCAAAGGACTACTGAGAAAACTATCTATGCATTAGGATCTGCAAGACGGGATGGACTACAATTGTCATGAACATACGGTTCTATTCCGCTTATTCTTCGCTATCCCGACAGTTCAACATTCTCAGTTTTTTGCGACCAGCAAATTGGTTTGTATACCACACCGAAGCTCGTGTTCGACGTAATGGTACTTTTAATGGCCGATCTGGGGCATCTGAAGTCGATCCGCGAATCCTCAGTAAAGGAATTGCCGAGGCATACAGATGCATGCTAGGTGTTCCAGGCTTCCCTGTTCATTGTTATTTGAAGCTACTGGTATTCTATTTTCTTGATGGCCGTACGCGGACCGACGATGAAGCAAAGGCCTTGGACAGATGACTGCCGTCCTAGCTTCTCACCAAGAACGAAGTCATACATACGTCCACGATGCATCGCGGCAAACATTCACAGCAATTGAGTAGAATTTGCTATACTGCATTGTCCATCAAGAATCAGCCTATTGCGGCGCTCTTCTAATACATAGGAACCCAATTACGCCACCAGCAATGAAGAAGCCTGACTGCCGCAGAGCAGTGTCTCAAGGACTATATATACGGCGTCTCGTTCCACGAAGAGTGTATCCAGTATCTCTTCATCCAACTATGATGCGAGTATCCAGCAGGATGTCTACCCCCAGAAGCTTACTTTCGTCTGGAATATTGTCAATGCCTGCATTGAGCCTCTTGTTGTGCTTTCCTGCTTCTGCAACGTGCGCTGGCTCGAGTCATCAGATATTCACACGCGACCCAACAACCTTCAACTGGACGAGCGTGAGCCGAAGAGTTTATTTACGATCGGTCCGCTGACAACATTCTTGGCAGCTTACACCCTTAACGACTTTGAACTGGGAGAGCTGCTACGACACTTTCCAATGCGCCCGACTTGCAGTACGTTTCAGTGTCGATGATGCAAAAGTTTCATTTTTTGACGATACTGTATTTCTTTTTTAGGTACCTATGCTTTATTCTTCCCCATCAAGCGATCAAGCTGCTGTTGCACTAATTAGGCTACCATCTAATCTATCTACCACCGATGTGAACTACAAGGGGCCAATTCTGTTCAACCCAGGTGCGATTGATGGCTGTATTCTAATAGAGGCACCCGAGTGACCTTCAAATTTTCAGGTGGTCCTGGCGGTTCGGGAGTGCAGTTCATTCTCGAAACAGGAACTTCATTTCAGACGATGCTCGGCCCGGAGTTCGATATCGTCGGATTCGATCCACGAGGTACCTACACTATTAAAATAATAAATATCTAGGTGTGCTAATTTCACATGATACGTGGTCAGGTGTTGGATTCACCACTCCGCCTATATCGGTCTTCAAAGACTCAATTGAAGCTGGAGCTTTCTTCATACAACGCGAGTTAGACATAAACGCGACTGAATCTTCCCTGGGAAGATCATTCGCGCAGCAGACACTGTTAGGGAAGCTTGTCGAAGAACGCGCCTTAGATGTAGCGAAGACAGTGTCGACGCCCACAGTAGCTCATGATATGCTCAGTATTACCAGAGCGGCCGGACATGATAAATTACAATATTGGGGCTTTTCGTTAGTTGTTCCGTATGTTCGTGGACTATCATACTTATGATTAGCTCAGCTATGGAACCGTTCTCGGAGCAACGTAAGTGGCTGTTATCGAGTATATTTGCTTGTCTACGATATCTTATTGTTCCCTGGCACAGTTTCGCTGCGATGTTTCCTGTGAGTTACTTCGTGCTATGTCGGGCTGCATTAAAGGTGACCAAGTGTTTAGGACAATGTCGGCCGCCTAATCATCGACGGTGTTGTGGACGCCGAGGCGTATTACATGGGTAACGTGAAGTAGATAAATGGAATCCAAAACTAACATGTCTCTGATGAACACTATCAACCTAGGCAACTGGACCGGGTTTATTCTCGATATGGACAAAGTATACACTAATATCCTTGATGCATGTGTCGAAGCTGGGCCATCCTTGTGTCCTATATTTGAGAACACCACTGCCCAAGTCCATACTCGCGTTGAGAACCTTATGGACAAACTGCGCATCGAGCCTGTCTTGCTCTTCAACAGCACCGCAATTAACTCGGCCATCGTTGACTACTATGCCACTGTTCGAGATCAAATGTTGGCGACACTCTACTTTCCATATGATTCCGGTGCAAACCTCACACAGGCGCTCGCGGCGCTGGAGCAAGGTAATGCGAGTCCAATTTATCACGGTTCGAGCGAAAGTATGTTCCACGCTTTCCTTGAGGGACAGTGCCCGGCACAGACCGGCGAGCCATTTGTGGCTGGTGTGTTCGATGTCACATCGACTATTCTGTGTGGGGATATTGTTACGGATGATGTACAGACCATCAGTGATGCACGAGCTGCTTATGATATCGCATCTAAACTCTCTCCCGAATTTGCGGGAGTGTGGCTTGGTGAAGCTTTGTGCTCGTGAGTTATACTGCACGATGGTCTAATTAGAAGACAATGATCTGACCGACACGGTCTCAGTGGTTGGACAGTTCGAGCAGATGATCGGTTCAACGGTGGGGGTGTATCATTTTTCATTCACAAAACGCCCTCACCTCCAATTAGGTTCCTTTATACAGAACACGAGTTTCCCGTTATTAGTCATCGGGAACGTCGCTGGTAAGTGCTTCGTAACTGGTTCGTGTAGTTCATCGACATACGAGCTTGACCTTATCAAATCTCTTGAACCAGATCCAGTCACGCCATTGGCAAGGTGAATCGTCTTCTTATCGGTACCGATATTAACTTACGCAATACACGCTACCAGCGCGGTCAAGATGTCGAAAGGCTTCGCAAATTCCGTCTTACTGACGCGGAATGCATCGGGCGTAAGTAAACACCTTGCATATTCATGGCCTAATCCGCCAATTAAACTAACTCCCCAATGTACTAGCATACATCGCTGTCCGGCGTATCAAATTGTACTTCTCAAGCCGTACGTACCTACTTTGCAGACGGCACCCTTCCGAAGGAAGGCACGGTCTGCGAAGTCGAAAGTGCTATATTCAACTCACCATCCGGCTCTATGGGTGGAATTACGTCCGTCTTGCAGAGAATTAAACATCGTGGCATTGGACGGGGGCTTTTCTGAAAAGGATTATGTGCGTCTGACAAGATATGTATCTACTTGGTCCACGAGAATGTATCGGGCCTACTGTTGTTCAACTAGCTGGGAGAAGTAGGACTTTCGCGATCCTATGCTGTAACTCTCTGTCCGAAGAGCGCTTTAGGAATAGGACACGAGGAAAGCACAAGGAAAGATACACAGGCCTGAGAAAATACATTGAGCGTGGTAATGTTAGGGAATAACAGTGTGTGTAGACAACTTTTTCAAGGGGAAAAGAGACCCTGGGCTATACATAAATACTGTCTTGCGTACACTTATGCACAAATCTAAAACTACACCATCCTGTCAGCCCTTAGTCATTTCTTGCTTGATTCCTCTGAAAAAGCCATATAAGTAATCACTATTGGTGTTGACTTATATATGCAGTTTTAAGTGAAAATGATTGCCAGAGGCCTAGCTTGGCCTTGCATTTTATGTGGAAAACAGCAGAAGTAAGATATTTATAGTTAGAAGAAACTCCCGCTCTTACAACATATTAGGCTGAATGAGCTGTCCAATTTCTTGACTTTCAAAATTAAACATACACATAAAATTCCACAAACACAATCTAATATATATACTTAAAATAACTTTTAGAGAGAAATTGACATATAATTTGGATGTATAGAACCTACTAACCAATGCTTGAAGGATATTTTCCTACAGTTGTGTGTTTCTGGTAAGCTATGTTGACTGTACATTTTTCTTGAGTAACCAATTTGTAAATTTAATAGAATTTGTATTTAAAAAAACGATTTGTTTTGTTTATCTCTTAAAATGATTAAGTTAATTAGTTGGTAGCTTAGATGATCGACTTCGCAAAGACAGAGATTCTATAATGTACATACGCTGTGGAGAATTAAAAATTGGCAATAACCCTTAAATTGTGCGATCCTGGGTGCAACGCGGTTGAGTAACAAGCGTGGCCGGCTCGGAAACTGCCAGGCCGACCTTTACGTACGCATGTCCTACACAGGTTACACCGTAACATAGTTACCCTTTCGACGCTAACTTAGTAACTACCATGTCGCTCCTTCGCGCGGTCCATAGAGGCGCTGTCTCCCGCAGTATTACGTCTGCATTATCATACCTTGCCCGCAAGAAAGACACCTCTGTACCTCAGACTGGTGTTCAGATCACGGAACAACAAACCCTCCGAAATCACAAACGACCGTATAACCAAGGGAGCTTCTATTCGCCGCGATTTCGGACAACCTGAAGCGGTGAAGAGGTTACCTCCAAAGAAGTACTCAGAGAATTGTCTATACAACTCTCACAAACTTAGGATCTGCAAGGCGCTGTAGACTTTAATCGTTAACGAAATACACGATTCTTTATCGCAATGTTCCCGGCATTCCAAAGGTCTTAACTTTTCTGCAACTTGCAATCGGCGGGCAGAATACGCCGAAATCGTGTACAACGGAACGGTGCTCCCATAGTAGCTGATTCCGGCACATGAAGCCTATGTGCGAATCCCTCCTACAGGAGTTACTGAGACGTGAAATCGGGTCAAATGTTTCTCATACTTCCCCGTTCATTAGTATTTGATATACTGGTATTCTGCTTTCTTGATGGCCCCGCTCGGACCGATGACAAAACAATAAATCTGTACGGATGACTACCTTCCTAGCTTCTAATCAGAGCAAAGTCATATGTACACCGCAGGTGCATCAGTGCGCATTCTTAGCGATTGAGTGGAATTTGCTGCGCCGTAGTATCCATCATGGATCAGCGCTGTTACGGCGTTCCCGCAGTGCATAGATGACAAACGACATTACCAGCAGCGGATGGATCTAGCTTTCGCAGAGAGCTATTTCAAGGACTTATATATACGAAGACCTGACCCACAAGAATCAATCTCGCATCTCTTTGTTCAGTTGATACGAGTATCCTGCAGGATGTCTATTCCCAGAAACTCGTTCTTACCTCGCATAGTATCATCGCTCGTGTCGGGCTTATTCTTGTTGTGCTTTCTCGCTTCTAATACGTGCGCAGGCTCGAGTCATCGCGTGTACGCACGCGACCTAACGTCCTTCAACTGGACAAGTGTGAGCTGACGAATTTGTTCGAAATCAGCCTCCCTGACGGTATTCTTGCAGCTTGCACCCTCAACGACTTTGAACTGGGAAAGCTGCTATGGCACGTTCCAATGCGCCCGGCTTGCGGTACGTTTTGATCTAGAGGATATCAAATCTTCACTTTATGACTGTAATGTATATCTGTTCAAGGTGCCTATGCTTTACTCTGACCCTTCGAGAGGCCAAGCCGCTATTGCACTGATCAGGCTACCATCTAATTTGTCGACCGCTGATGAGAATTATAAAGGCCCGATTCTGTTCAACCCAGGTATAAATTTAATCGACGAGTCGCGTTCGACTGACGTGCAATAATTCTATTTAGGTGGTCCTGGCGGCTCGGGAGTCGAGGTGGCTCTCGAATTTGGACCCTCGTTTCAGGCGGCTCTCGGCCCGGAGTTTGATATCGTTGCATTTGACCCACGAGGTACTGAAAGTACTGACAGAGAAGCCCTATGTAAACTAATTACATATTGCTCGGCCAGGTGTTGGATTCACCACTCCGCCTATATCGGTTTTCAAAGACTCAGTTGAAGCTGGGGCCTTCTTCACACAGCGCGAGCTAGACATAAACGCGACTGAATCTTCCCTGGGAAGATCATTCGCGCAGCAAACACTGTTGGGGAAGCTTGTCGAAGAACGCGCCTTAGATGTAGCGAAGACAGTGTCGACGCCTACTGTGGCTCATGATATGCTTAGTATTGTCAAAGCGGCTGGTTTTGATAAGTTACAATATTGGGGCTTTTCGTTAGTCGGTTTGTATGTGCGTGCTACTGCCCTACTGATAATTTGCCCAGATATGGGACCGTTATTGGAGCAACGTGAGTGATTCTCGTCTAATGCACTTGCTTCAAGTTGCTTGCCCATGGCTTACCTGCTTCCTGACGAAGCTTCGCTGCAATGTTTCCTGTGCGTCACTTCATGCTGCGTCGTGTCAGGTTCAAAGATGACCAAGTTTTTAGGACAAAGTCGGTCGTCTTGTTATCGATGGTGTTGTGGACGCCAACGAATACTATAAGGGTGAGTTAACAGATAGGATCCGAAGCTGGTACTTCCCTTACGAAGATGATCAATAATCCTAGGCAACTGGACTGGTTTTATTCTGGACATGGACAAAACGTACACTAACATCCTTGATGCATGTGTCCAGGCTGGTCCATCCGTCTGTCCCATATTCGAGAACACCACCGCTCAAGTCCATGCGCGTATTGAAAACCTTCTAAACAAACTACGCATCGAACCTGTCCTGCTTTTCAACAGCACCGCAATTAACTCGGCCGTCGTCGACTACGCAACTGTTCGCAGTCAAATATTTGAGGCACTCTACTTTCCGTATGAGTCCGGTGCGCTTCTCACAGAGGGTCTCGCTGCACTAGAGCAAGGGAATCCGAGTCTAATTTACCAGAGTTCGAGCGAAAGTGTGTTCCACTCTTTCCTCGAAGATGAATGTCCGGTGCAGACAGGCAAGCCGTTCGTTGCTGGGACACTAGAGGTGACGTCCACTATTCTATGTGGGGATATCGTTACGGATGATGTACAAACGATCGACTATGCACGAGCCGCATATGATTTTTCATCTAAACTTTCTCCCGAATTTGCTGGGGTGTGGCTTGCTGAAACTTTGTGCTCGTGAGTTGTAAAGCATGATAGTCTGATTAGAAGACAGCACGCTGATCGATATGACCGCAGGGGTTGGACGGTTCGAGCAGAGGATCGGTTCAATGGTGGGTGGTGTACCGCTTTACGCTCACAAAACATCCTCACCCCCAATTAGGTTCCTTTATACAGAACACGAGTTTCCCGTTACTAGTCATTGGGAACGTTGCTGGTAAGTGTATTGTTACGAACTCGTTGAGTTCATCAATTTACGTATTTAACGCTGTCAATACTCGTTTGCCCAGATCCGGTTACGCCATTGGCAAAGTGAATCCTCTTCTCATCAATACTAATATCAACTTACATACCCTCGTTATCAGCGCAGTCAAGATGTCAAAAGGCTTCGCAAGCTCTGTCTTACTGACGCGCAATGCATCGGGCGTAAGTAAACACCTTGCATATTCATGACCTATTTCGTTAATTAAATTTAACTCCATAATGTACTAGCATACATCCCTGTCCGGCGTATCAGATTGTACAACCCAAGCCGTACGTGCCTACTTCTTAAACGGCACCCTTCCGAAGGGAGGCACGGTTTGCGAGGTCGAAAGTACTATATTCAACTCAACGTCCAACTCTACGGGTGGAATCACGTCCGTCTTGTAGAACGCTAAAAGCCCTGGTGTCGGCCTCGGGCTCTTCTATTGAAGGTTGTGTATGACTGAATACCTGTGTGTATCTGGTTTATACACGAGAACGTATAGAGCCTGCAATTTTTCCGGTTAGCTGGAAGTAATGGTACCATCGTGATCACCTATCGTAAGCCTCCATTCTGATAACATGTGAGGATTCAAGGCGACGGATCGCCACGCCACTGCTTTGCTGTTACCTGCAAATCGACGAGCGTTTCGATGGCGACGCGTGGAAAGAAGCTTCTTTCTTTCTTTGCTCGAACGCGTTGATGCGTGATGGGATTTAGACAGGTTCAGTACATCAAGCATCAGTGTGTTTCAGCAAAGAACGGTATTTAAGGACGTACAAAGGACCCGACAGGTATTGTACAGGCTCACAACTACAGGCTTAACCCCTAATACTCTGGAACATTACCATGCCAGGTACAGGGGATCATAACCCTCAGAGTAGTGCGAAAAAGACGAAGGAGGGCGTCGGTTTCAAAAGAATACTCCGCAGAGTGGCTTCAACTAAACATATGTCAAAATCTCAAACTGGATCTTCTCCATCTCCAAGTAGAATTGATAATACCTTTACAAGGTCCTGCTCCGGCAGTGAGTCAAAGGGATCATTGTCTGGATCCAGACTAGAAAAAGAAGTCTCCTTCAGAGATGACCTATCATTGATTGAGAGCGGAAGTGAATCCGACGATAAACAAAACACTGGGACAGAAAACAAAGACGCAGCCTCTGGACACTCTTCCACGCAATCAATACATGAACATACGCCACAATTACTTCACAAGGCCAAGAGAACAAAATCAATGGCAGAATTCCGACAAGACAATATTGAGCGCAGGCTGCAAGGTGACTTAGATGATTGTGAGCTAAAAATTAGTTTGAATTCTAATTATTCATGAAGTTCACGTACTGCATTATCAAGACCTAGTCCTTTTCTTGAGTGAACCCTTCCTTGTGGAAAGCGACAGCAAAAATTTAAAAGGTTTTAAAGGGCCCACAGGATGTAAGTGAGTTTTATCCTACTGATGCGTCGCTTGTGCAGAAAGAAAGTTTGACACATGTTGCTGGCACGTACCATAGCTTGGAAGGGATGTATATTCGATGGTGACTGTTCCATGCCTCAATACGACAGATATTGTCGGTCATTTGAGGACCCTGAAGCTGGAGAATTGCAGGTACACCTTGATATACTGTCGACCGTTCTCGCGCACGTCTGTCATAATCATAGCAAAAACCAGTTCGAAAGTTGGCAGACATGTAGGATTAACCTTTTGATGAAGAAAAAGATTGAAGTAAGGCGCAAACTTCAAGAAATGGGTGCATATGATTCTGAACAAGAGGATGAGGTTGCCAGAGAAGCTGCTATATTGGACAGATCAAAACGAAAGAAACCTAAAGATAAACAACAACGGTTCGGCAATACCTTTATCAAGAATTTTGAAATAGATTGGATAATACGAAAGGGAGGATTGGCGGAGAGTAAGTACCGGTATTATAAACTGATTTTCATGTAGCAAACCGAGCTGATCAGTCGAAACGTGCTATTAGATTTAGACATTTTCTTCGGAACTGCCAGAACCACGCGTATCATCGAAAGTTACGACAAAACCACAATGAATGTTTCTCTCAGACCGGGCGCTGGTAGGTTCTCCGGATATCAGCTTTTTATGGGACGTATTGATTTATTTTGTGTTTCTTTGTATCTAGCGGTTTGGGGCCCATGCATATTTCATGAGAAATGCACTTCCATCTTTGAACGGAGTGTGCCGTCAGCAACAGCTAAGACATATTTCAGCGATGAAGTGAGGAGGGCAAAATTGCATATAGCAGTGTTAGAGGCTGTCCTAGATCATTTCAATGAACATCACAGGAAGAAGGCAGGGGA
Organism: Fomitiporia mediterranea MF3/22; assembly: GCF_000271605.1. Classification (NCBI taxonomy): domain Eukaryota; kingdom Fungi; phylum Basidiomycota; class Agaricomycetes; order Hymenochaetales; family Hymenochaetaceae; genus Fomitiporia; species Fomitiporia mediterranea. The sequence continues at coordinate 1,223,163 of NW_006760401.1, read as the reverse complement.
GAAGGCGGTCAAGTCGCAAATCAAATTAGCAAAACAAATCGAAGTAAGGCGAGACGAATTACGGAAGTCCGAGGCGAAACAATTACAAAATCCTGGCGCCTCCCAGAAATCGACTTACAATTTACTTAAAACGATTGACGACGACTACGACGACTTAGAACAGTTTCAATAACTTGAATAAGGAGTGTAGGATTTGTAAATTATGTAATGGTCAATTACCAAAATGAAATACGAAAATACAAGTGTTTTGGTTACAGCGATATGCATGAAGCATGTATTATGATCCGAGCTAAATACAGGCAATCTATAGTCTTGTACAGTGGCTACGATAAGGAACCAGCACAAGGTGTAATTATTTTGACAGATATTTCTCAAATTAAAAATAATTGAATGAGTAAGGCAATTATTACGTAAGTACTCTGTCGAGCAAGTCGAGCTCCTTCGTTATTGACTCTTCACTTGTTTTGTATTTACTTCTCTCATGTCCTTTGATTCTCCTTTATTTGCCGAGTTTCCAGAGCTATCAAAGTATCCGTGAGTGTTTATGTAATTTGAGTGTGCATTGCATCTGAATTACTTTGCGTATGCACTGGCAGTCGGGAGGATCTTGAGGATATGCTCAATGATCCACAGTACTTTCAGGCAGTATTTCATTCATTACCGCAAGTCCAGGCTATGTTCCAGGCACAAATAGACCTCGGTATGGCGAACCAGGAATTGGCGCGTGGGTGGCTTCTGTCGGTCCAATTCGTCGTTCCTAACCAACAAGGAGCGAAGGGAACAATCTAGCTTTACAAGAGCAGCTGTATCAGCTACGGAGCGAGACGAAAGAAGCATTTGACCGAGCTAAATCACTTGAGGCTCGCTGGCGAACGGTTGAAAAGGAGCAGAAGGAGGTGTATCAGGTACGGATCTTCTGCGCACTCTTGGCATCCTGAACTAATCGATGCATACGGCAGCGCTTCACACCTCAATTTCTGCTCATGCGACTTCGGCATGCGACGACGGCTCAAGATGACGCATCGGAGGCGTGCGCATCCGCTTTCATCCAATCCTCATCTGTAGCTCCCTCGGCACAAATTGATACGAATGGGAAGGATATAGATGAATTCGTGAAGGAGTTCAGGGAGTTGCGGAAAATATATCACAAGCGAGTCATGTGGGGCGATCGATGGGCCGGTGGAAGAGTTGAGTGGCATGACGATTAAAAGTTTGGAGAACCATGGTATGTTCTTTATCCTTCGGCGAAGGTTGTGCTCACAACGCCTTCTGTAGTATTATCCTGGTTACAACTGTATCAATGACTGTGTTTACTATGCTTTTGACATTCAATTTAATTTCGACTGATAGCAAACATCTGAGAGATTTTCGCTTCAGCTGTGTTGCTCGTGAACATTCCCCGCATCCGTCCCATGAAGATGTGTCCCATTCCGAAGTTTCGGAATATACTCGCTTATACTATTGTGCTTCTCCGTATTTTTCCGCTTCAAGATCCCTTCGATGACGCGGGGCAAAGATGTTCAAGGAGAAATCAATGCTTAAACCTCGAGGAACAGCTCTGTCTGTGCGTCTGCTGTACCTTTTCTAGCAAACTAGCAAACCTTCATCCTCAATCCACGCCCAGTTGAACTAATTATTGTCTCAATAGCCTTCTGGTATACCGAAGAACTTGCGGCTCCGGTGTGAAAAGAACGGTTGTGACCTTGGCTATCTCATCCTACGTATCATGAACAACGAACCTCGCGAGCTTAATCACTTGAAGGCCATATAAAACCCATGGCGCACGTCGACATGGTGGCCTATACCCGGTTGTCATCCAGCAATGTATTCCACAACGCTCTCGAGTCTTGTGTTTGCAGCATCGTCTGCGCTGTCTGTGACAGCCCATTCCATCTTTCAGGTACATGCGACTCGGAGTCCGGATTAAGCATCTGAAGTGACGCTTTTCGTAGGAAATGTACGTGAACGGCGTTGATCAGGGTCATATAACTGGAATTCGTGTACCGGATTACGATGGTGTAGGTGCTGCTGACTCGTGCTGGCTATTACACAATTTTTTCGGACCTTGACGCTAACTATTGTTCGATGTGCAGCCTATCACAGATGTCACTTCCAACGATGTTATCTGCAATGGTGGCATCAACCCGTACCATCAGCCCATCTCACAAGCCATCATCACGGTACCAGCTGGCGCGACGGTCACAACTGAGTGGCACCATACACTAGACGGTGCCGATCCGAGTGATCCGGCAGACCCGATTGACAAGAGCCATAAAGGCGAGTATTTTCACATGCTTCACTTCACCTTTACTTACACTTAAGATTTCGACCTATAAATAGGTCCAGTGATGTCATACCTGTATGTTTTTTCCCTCTCAGCAGTCCTAAAACCTCTGTTCAATTTCGTCCTTCACAGAGCCAAAATCCCGAACGCGACGCAATCCGACGTGACCGGTTTGAAATGGTTCAAGATCTACGAGGACGGTTTAAATCCTGGTGACCAATCTTGGGGCGTGGACCGTATGATCGCTAACAAGGGGAAAGTGACCTTCACGATCCCAGATTGTATCGAGGAGGGGCAGTACTTATTGCGACATGAACTCATTGGTACGGACTGCCCTCTTGAAGTAAGATGAGCCCTGCCTAACAAATTAACAGCTCTTCATGCTGCATCGAGCTACCCCGGAGCACAGCTCTACGTTCGTTGTTTCTTGTTTGATGGCTTCGTTGATAGACTAACAATGTGTTACCCTCAGATGGAATGTGCACAATTGCAGATCACTGGCGGTGGAAAAAGCCAACCCGCAACAGTGTCATTCCCGGGTGCATACTCCGGCAGTGACCCTGGTGAGTCGGAGGCCGAGCCTGTTACGCTAAGAATTCTGACAGATATCAACTCTAGGAATTAAAATTAACATTTACCAAACACTTTCGAGCTACACCATTCCAGGTTTGCACTTTTCTTGGGCTTCTGTCTCGGTGTTGTCTGATCTGGTGTAATCAGGACCGCCTGTATTTTCATGCAGTGGCTCTGCCGCTGGTGGGGCCTCGAGTTCAGCACCCGCTGCACCGGTCAGCACTCCACCAGTAGCAACAACTATTCAAAGCAGCGGTCCGGCTCCTGCACCGACCTCGACTACTGCTAGTGGTGCAACGGCTGCTCACTATGCTCAATGCGGTGGGATTGGGTACGTATCGTATTCTTGATTAATATTACAATATTGAATACACACTCACGTTCATCGACGTCCCAGTTTCACCGGTCCAACAACGTGCACGGCTCCCTACACATGCACAGTATCGAACGAATATGTAAGTCTTCTTCATTTTGGATTATGGAATGTCAATCTGATTGAGGATATAGTACAGCCAATGTCTGTAAGACGAGACTTGTATTCTACGTATTAGTTTTATCATGAAGGGTTGTGCAATGCAGAGTATATAACGTCATGTAATAAATCTGTGCTCAATATTGGAAACTTGTTTATCGTCAGTTGATAACGGCCTTTGATCTTGGTTGCCTATGATTTAATTTTAAAATAGTATCTCGTGTCCAGTTGACTCCTCCTAGCGCGTCGCGACGCGTCAGATGGATCACGTGCACCGTGTTTCGTCCTGACGTCACGACTGCTACCTCTCATTCCTTTCCCTTTCCTCAGTCTACGACGCTGCTTTAAGCCGGACCTAAGCATAAACATATGTCTTCTTTTGCTGCTACTCATGTTCATTCCTTGCTCGCCGCGGTGAAATCTGTGCCGTTGACACCCAAAAATGAAGTTGCGGTCTCTTCGGACGAGACCAAGGAACAGTCTTCTCGTGAACAGAAGTCCAATGCTCTCTTGCACCAGTTGAATTCACCTTTCGACAAGTCTTCCTTACGCTCGACCCTTCTGGAACTATATGAACAATCGTCCGAGCTAGCGTCTGGAGAAGAGTTCGTTATTCGTACCGCGCTCGAACGACGAATCGTGGTTGGTCTCTATGCTGAGGCACTTGACCAGTGGCTTCAAGAAGCAAGAGAAACAGACTCGGAAGCAGAGTGGTGGGATGCCGTATCACGCTCTTTACGTTCTTTAGCTTGGTATCTTCTCGCAAGTGAGTCGGATCATTGTCTTAATGACTCACAGTCCTGAATGGATTTTAGCACTTCCCGAGCGTGTGATGCGTGGCATTCGAACGATCCTGGCCGAGTTAAGAGCGCACAATATTCCTATTCGCCCATCCTCGTTCTCTCCTCGAACGCTCCGCGAGCTGTTTCCGACTGTTAGCGCCCTCCGACCAACAGCTTTAGGGGCGGCCTTCTTTCCGCATCTGAATCGTCGGCAACGCCTACTTTTCTCCTCTCCCTTAGAACTAACACGACAAGAATGCGAGAAACGTCGCGAAAATCTAATAGAATTACGGGACGAGCGTGCTTTGGAGCTTGGACAACTCCTCTTATTGAAGTCGGAACTGGAAGACGCGATCCGAGAAGACAGTGTAAATATGGCGTCAAATAAGCTCCGGAGGGCCATAGACGCAGACAAACCAGATTCTTCTAGTCAGGTGCAGGGATCCATCTCAGTGCTGCGCGACATTGCGTTTACTCAGCTTGCTTCCCGAGCTGCTTCGCATTCCATGCGTTTCTCTGCACTTCGCAGACCGTCTCGATTAACTCTCATTTGGCCCCGATTAGCATTTATCCCTCCAATTTCGCTTTTCCTATTCCGGGTAATATATAACTCGCGAGAGAGTATCATGGAAAGCCTTCTCAGTGCCCACGATACTTTGAAAGGCTTCTGGTTTGGTTATGTTATTGAACCTATTCGCGATATTCTCGATACTGTACGGACCGGAGGAGAAGACAACGCAGGGATTGTAAACCGTGAAGCTGTCCGTGCAGATATTGAAGTAAGTGAGGATGTGCTCACCTCTTCCCGTAGATTATGCTAACCTGAAACAGTCACTAGAACGTATGGCAATTGATCTGGGTAGAGACGAATTGTCCCTTAACGAGACACAGTTACAACAATTAACCTCGCAAATACACCAGGGTGACTTCACACCTGTTTTGCGCATATATGAGGAAGACATCAAAGCTCCCGTCCGTACCGCCCTTACCGGCAGTCTTGTTCGCTCTTTACTTATCCAAATCCAGAAAGCGAAGGTACGTCTTGTGTCCCGAATATTTTTCTTATCGAGTCAAATTTGACACAATTTTTAGGTCGATCTTGATCAAGCGCTTTCGGGCATCGATAAATTGCTAAAATCACAGGAGCTAACATTCGCATTCGTCGGCGTTGCTCCTGCATTAGCAATCGTCTATGCAGCATTCAGTGGTGTACGTGGACTCTGGACTGGTGGACGAGGAGGCAAAAGATTCGGTGGGCGACGCGAGCGCGAGGGAGCTTGGCTTGCAATTCGCCGCGTGGAACGTCTTCTTATCATCTCACCAAACGACACCCGCACATCTGAAGGATCGGCTGTCTCGGGGAACGTACCACCTGATTCCACACTGCCGCATCTCACGTCGGGTTTGCTACTCATTGCAGTCGCACGTTTGCGCGAGTTCGCAGAAACGCGCCTTCCTTCGCATTCGTTAATGCGTGCCGGAATGCTTGCCGACATTGCAGATCTAGAGAATCCAGAACTCGGACGAATTGAGAAGCTGCGGATCGTCGAGCGGATGTGGCGCTCGTGGGGAAGGCTTTTTGGGTGGGACAAAGTTGGGAAATTATGATTTTGAATGAAATGAAAAGCCTCCGTGATTTAATTCGTTGCTTGGGACTAGACTAACGAGACTAATAATAGCATGCCGGGACTAGCACGCAACATCTGCAAATCAATGAAACTTTCCCAGATGCAAGTAATCACATCCGCGGCTGTATGACCACTTATACAAGGCCCGTGTATTTACTTGCTAGTGATTCCTACTGCATACACAAAACTAAATTTCCTCGCATAAAATAAATCGAGACATGAAAGCGGAAGTGCTCGCTTCTGTCGACTAAGTAACGGCACCAAACTACCATATATAGTCTGTGTGTGTCTAGAGTCTCTCTCCGAACGTGTGCAAATGGTTGCGGATCGGTGAGAGAAGGATAGATTGGATGAATGCCAGTGAAGGCAGAAGGAAGAATCGGTATAGAAACTTTTCAGTTCGGTAAGTGCTGTGAGTTGGCGTTGTATTTTGTACATCCCGCTGTCGTGTATCGTTTATACTGTGAACGGGTGGTCATGGTGGGCAAGTTCCGGGTGGTACAGGTTGGGATAGGGGTACCTCTTTACAGTGACTGCATTTCAATATCATCGCTATGCTTTGCATGCGGCCGAAGGAGCACCTGATGAGAAGACGATGTAACGATGTGCGAATATTGTGTCTGAGTCGGAGCACATTTAGTCTGGAAAATAAGCCTGTTGCAGCATATACTATGGACAGCTGCTTGTGGTCTGTGGAAAACGCTATTTAATATATAGAAAAGGATGAAATGATGAAGACGCACGAAAGGAGAATGTTGCATAATTCCGGCGACACCACGTTAAGTACAATAATATTTGCCACTGTTATGCCTGGGATTATATAGTTCATTCAGCGATGAGTCTTCCAGAACAGAGTGTTGAAAAAATTACTTACAGAGTATTACAACAAAAAAGAAGACACCTAGACAGTAGTACTTTATATGATCATTCGTCGGTAAAGCAGAAGTTATCTCCTTACCATTGCTCGATATTTGCTTCATAATTGTCGATTGTGGCATTTGTGCTGGGCTATAAAGTTAGATGACTGATTACAATGAATACTTGCCAACTAACCGGCTTTCACCAGTACAGCCAGGAGTGCGACTAAGCGGAAGTAGTATTCATTGTACCTTTGTCAGAATAAAGGATATCAAAGAGTTAAAGACGTGCTCTCACCTGCTTCTGAGACGACAACAAAAATCATAGGAAGCATTTCAGTGTGTCCATCGAGGCTTATTAGACAACCGGTAGGGAAGATGGGCAGATCATGTACTTTTGCGAGCGTTAAGACATTGTTTTACATGTATATAGCGATGCATACAGACAAGTGGCTGATTTGAGAGTCGTTGATGCGAAATACACTCCAGGAGTAAATACGAGCTGTAGGTACGAGGGAAAGCATTAGCTTGTTGTATACTCTGTCAGAAACGTTTCACGAACCAGAATAACAACTATAATCATGACTAGAGCCGTCCTTGTGCGCCCCCAGATAGCATATGCTCGGGTGTACAGGATCACTAAAACATAAGCCGTATGCGACTAGAATGCCATGAAATTATAGCTCACATTCTGCAAGGGCATACTCAGCAATTATAAAGGCTATATATTTAAGTCAATGACGCGTGAACATAGCATCAGCCAATTTCGACATACCGCTACCTGCCCAAAAGCCGGGAATGCAGTTCTGGTATAATCATTAAATCTGTAATCCAGGATAAACGATTTTGCTCACTCTTAAATGCTTGCGTGTATCAAGGGAAATTAACACTGCGGAAAGGGGTGTGGAACAGTCAGTCCCATGGATCAGATAACTAGGGCATTCGCTGTACCATATATGCTCCCAGAAATCCCGACGAACGGTACATATCTATTCAACAGGAAGAGAATTTTGACGACTGAAACACGCGATGGCCATACGAGCTCCTTCTCGTGTCCTATCGTCAGCAAGTAGTCGTATGTCTAATGAACAAACAATTTTATATTTGATACGTACTAGGAAAAAGAGTGGGAAACATACCAAGGCGGCAAGTGTTGCAACTTTGAATCCGGTAACGAATAAGAAAAAAAAGTTTTTAAAAAAACTCGTAGACTCAAAAGACTCAAGAGAAAGAAACAAACCGAATGTCACCTATACAGACAAATGAATAAGTAGACAGTATAGAGTACCAGACTATACTGATCACATACGCGGTATATATACACGTTTGATGCAAGAGATACAGCCTGGCCAAGGTCAAGAGTCGCCATCAATTGTACTCAAACCTTGTGGGATCTGGGAGCACCAGTGACCTTAAACCATTGCCAAGTTGCTGGCCTTTAAACTGCCTGTCCAGTAGGGATTGTTTATTCCATGTATCACGTTCTGGCGTTTTAATTGGCACCTAGAAATCGACTTTTCTATGATTAAATTTACGGCACTCTGTTAATGACTAGTGCTTGCGTCTTAAGGCCATTTCAGCAGACCAATCGGGTGGACATTTTCAAGCTAAGACATGCGTGATCAACATGATAACAGCATATGGACTAGCGTTTGATTGTTAAAAATGAACTATCATTTGTTCAATCTGATTTCATTTTCAGCACGTGGAGGGCACTGTATAAAAAGAGCATGACAACAAAGTTCGGATTTGCTGCAAAGCAAGTCAACACAAAGAGATAAAAGAACTTACAATGTTTATATATTGGGAAATGGGATTTGCTTGATATTCATGACAAGGAGAAAAAATGATTGTTAAATAGGATTGTCAACGACAGTGCATTTCAGGGATGGCGACTCACTGCAGGAGATAACCTTCAGAGAATGTGACAGTCAACAGACCGTTCTCCGTACGATTTGATATCAGATGGCTGTGTGCATCAAACTTTTAGCTTACACCACCACATCAGGAGGCTTTGATGCAACTTTACCTAACTGACTGTTGAGAACGGCGTAGAACATTCGAAGCTTCCATACACACCGTGCAATGCAATAAAGATAAATGGACTTTCTCATTGGCGTCATGGCAGGCTGTCTTGCCACCAGGGATAGGGCGACCTTTCGGACATCGATCGAGATACTCCTCCAAATTTCGTCAGCCCGGGAAGCTCAAACCAAACCGTGACGGTCACGAGTCACGACGATCGACTCGATCGACTCAGACATTCAATCGACTTACGCAGTTTTGGAATCTAGGAGTGACAGTGTGCTGTTGTTGTCCACCGTAGATTGCAGACTGAAACTCAGACAGAGTGCAATCAAACACAATGTCAAAGGAGTGTTGGAAGTTGTAGAAGAGAAAGCTCTCAGTAGAGAGAATACGAGACTATCAATGAAGCATTTCTGGGTTGGCATAGAATAATCATACTGATATGTGTGTCGAGTCTCCTTTGCTTTGAATGTGCTTATGAATCTGTCATAGGCATTACTGTGAAAGGCTTGCCCCTCATAAATTTCATGCTGAAAATTGCCAGCTTTAATTTGAAATAAATGGCCTGCAAAAAGCAAACACAACGTTCATCAAATTTTGAATTATTTGCAAAATGAGAACCATTACTGTCGTTTTCATAAATATTGTCACACGCGCGATTCGTGATTTTCGTCACACTGAGTACACTCAAATACAAAATCTACTATAACTCAACTAATACTTAACCAAATTACATGATCTAAGCTGTAAAAATTATACTTTTGAAGTATCTTTCATATTCCAGAAAAAATAAATTAAAATGATCAAAAATTGAGTAAGATACAACACAATATGTGAGTTTTCCCTATATTTCATGTATATGAGTTTTCCTGGCCCTAAAACTGATTGTACACTACTAT
>NW_006760401.1:1124938-1212632 GCF_000271605.1 Fomitiporia mediterranea MF3/22 | reverse complement strand
TATTTTTTCTGGGATATGAAAGACACTTTAAAAGTATAATTTTTACAGCTTAGATCATGTAATTTGGTTAAGTATTAGTTGAGTTATGATAGATTTTGTATTTGAGTGTACTTAGTGTGACGAAAATCACGAATCGCGCGTGTGACAATATTTATGAAAATGACAGTAAGGGAAACCTTCCACCAGTTCAGTGTAAGGTGAACTGCTTGGGCTTCCATTTTCCAAGAAATGGGGATTGAGATATGAATAAGCTAACAATAAAATTAGAAAATTACAGTATCAAGAGGACTGCATGTGGAATAAGCAGCACTAGTAAGAGAAAGTAGCCTGGTGCAGAATCCTGAGCTGATCAGTTTGCTACAGTTAATGGAGTCTCCTTGCAAGCATATGCTACAGCCTTCATTGTCATAACTTTCCAGATGCTTTTCTATATCCAAGTCCCAAGAATTTGATGATGCAGCTACCAAGCTAGTCCGAGTCTGCTCTTTGTAGAGAACATTCGAAAATGAGCAGTCATCGTCAGATGACTAAGAGGGTCTGTCGTTGATAATGGATGTAGAGCATTTCATCTGTAGTGTGAAGAGAAGAACTTGCAATAACTCTTCCTAAGGTAAGTATAGATATATAGACTGGATTTGGGCTGTATTGGAGGTGAGTGTGATGGGAGTCATGGGACTGCTGCAGTTTTTGACTTGAGAAGCTTGGTTGCCATCTTTGCCGCCTTTGATCAAAATAATTCTTCAATACGAGTTGCATGGTTAGATATCCATACGAAGTCCCTCAAAGTGTCTGGAGAAGAGTTGGCCTGCCAGTCGCAAGTCGCAAAAAACTCAATTCTTCTGAACTTATCACATGACAATTAAAGTTTACAGTAATCATTTCCAATTTCACTTGATCCTCTGTACAGGCCATGATTTAGTTTCTTTTCCTATTTCAATCAATGTTTAGTAGTCCCTATTGGTGTCAAAATTTGCCTACCTTGGTTTGTAATGTTTCTGGTTTCTGACCATCAGGGATTGGAGATGTGGACCAAGGTTGTGGGTTGAAGTAATGGGGGCAAGCAAAATAAAATGGAGCCTGTAGCATGATACTGATAGGATAATGTGTGGAGATCTCGGTCAGTCTCCATGAATGCACAATGCGGTAAGTTATCACACCAGTGAAGTAATGTACAAATGACATCATGCTCGCTCGTATGCTGCAAAGTGATGAGTCATCCGCAACCGAACAATTGCACATTGTAGACGGTCCATCCGAGCTAACTCAAATGGCGCACAGATAAATGAGTGGGTTGAAAAGGTATTTCATTGGTAGACCCAAACCAATATCATTATACAGAGTGCCTGATGGGCGTAATCATTGAGAGCGTTTTGTCATTGCAAGACGTAGTGATCATGGATCGTGGGTCGCAAGTACCCGAGAAGAGAAAACAAAAAAAAGAGGAGCTAATGTACAACATCTGTCCGGCAGTAATCAAAACCTGAAGGCAAAAAAGCGAAAAGTAAAACCAAGAAGGTAAAGGGGCATGTAAATCCAAAGAATTGTTCAATTTGATACCCGGGGACCACTTCAGTTAGTCATGCAGAGCTTCTTCGTAAGTCGTGTCCGTCTAGAAAAGAATTTTGTCTGTCTTCAGACCATGTCGCCGCCAGAGGGAATTTTCTGTGCCTCTTTTGTCAGCGCATGCAAACGTGTTGTCCTAGCAGCTCGATTCCTGGAAGGTAAAGGATGACCAAATGGCTTCTCAAAAAATCTGTAAAAGGACTTACGGCCGGTTGAAAATACTATCCTCGCCAGTGTACACAAACGCATCGTATACAAATCCTGCAACGAGACCTCCAAGGATCGGAGCAAGCACACCACACCATAGCCAGTACTGGTGGCGGAAAGTGAATACTGCTGCGCCATAGCCGGCCATTGCAGTCAAAATACGCGGTCCTAGGTCACGGGCTGGGTTCACCGCAAACCCGGTCTGAGCACCGAGTGCCATGCCGAGGCCAAACAATATGAGGAAGAGGACGACCGGGACAAGTCCAGCCGGTGGAGGTCCGTTCTTCCTGTCTAGCACAGCTAAGAGAACGAAAACTAGAAGAAAGGCGCCAAAGAACTTGATTTAAGACCACGTTAATACCGAAGAGTGGTTGAGCGAAAATTGTGCAACTTACTTGCTCAAAGAAGGCCGAAGCTGAGTGACGAAAAAGTTAGTACAAGAAGCATAATCAACACATGACACAGACCATTAGAAAGATAGGATACCTGGCAAAAAGTCATCAGTAATCAAACTAAAACTTCACTCTAATATTGGACTCACCGCGTACGTGCCGAACAGGCCAGCCGTTCCCGAAACAGTGCGAATACCGGGTCCGCCTTCGGCAAGGTTGATGGCATCAACGTAATTCGCATAAGTCAACGCTGCACCAACGATTCCCCCCAAAAGTTGGGAGATGCAGTAGATCGGAACCTTCTTCCAAGGAAACCCGCGGTAAGTGGCCATAGTAATTGTAACCTAGTCAAATAGACTTATAAGTCGAGGCGCTAATCCGCGATGCTCGCGAGATACCACTGACCGCGGGATTAATGTGTCCACCGCTAATACCAGCAGAAACCCATGCACCAAGTCCAAGGCCTGTCTTCGCGTTAGAGTAGGGAGATGGGAGTAGATAAGTGAATGATTACCGATTCCCCAACCGATAGCAACAGACATCCAACCCTGCAGAACGCCCTCAGTGAGGCAATAACAAACGGTGAAAGATGATCATACCCCTGCTGGAGTGGGAGACACGTTCGGATTGTCAAAGAGGATCCCTTGTGCGTTCCCTGCTGTGCCAAACCAGCAAAGAATGGCGGTACCCAGAAACTCCGCGGCTGGTTCGCGAATGTTATAACTATTGGCACGAGGTAGGTGAGAGCATCATGCAGAAGAGTGAAAAAGTCCATACCGTAGTTTTGACCAGCGATTTGGGTACCTCAAGAAATAGGACATGTCGGTGGTGTACGATTGAGAATTCGGGACTTCGTGAACGTTAGGCTCGTCGGAGGAAGTCTGTCTAATCTTTGGAACAATTCCCTTCGCAGATTGTTCAGAGATCGACATTTTAAAAAGTTCTGAGGAGGAAGAAACCTAGTCGGAGGAGTGCAGAGCTACTGAATGCTGCTGTTCTGGTATCCAAGACCGGACTGTTTTATATCGAGGGCTGACAAGACTTTTGGCTGAGTTCCAAACGGGCTTGCTCTGGAAACTCCAAGTGAAATTCCCAAAGTGCAGAATGGACTTGTTTAGAATAGAGCTGATCTCTTGTCTTCGGGTTCTCAGCAATAACCGTATATTCGCGAGAAGCCCATGCCGGAGACCCCAACACGTTTTATATGCGCGCCATGCAGATGTAGAAGCCGTTGCGTCAATGGTGTAAGATTTCCCTAAAACGGGGATGAATGTCCAAACGGACATCTTCAATGCAATTGAGGTGGTCCGGATGACCATCTCCAAGATAACGATCAGAGACAAACATCGCGACAAGAGTACGAAGCCTCGTCGAGAAGCCCGCTTGAATAGGCACTGACTTGTCCGTAGCCTGTGCGGTTACAATTTAACTGGCACGCCATTCGTCAAGAGAAATGGGACTTCCTCTTCGGTACTATCGAATTGAACCCGCTAAGGGGGAAAGAAGCCATGTCTCAGATGCAGTGCTCCGATTATTGAATCATAATTCCTTTCCGCGATCGGTATACAACTTACTCCTGCCCTGACCGCGTCAGTTTGGAAAATATCTGAGACGTGGAGCGGAAGGAAAGGAAGACAAACAAGCAATGTGTTTGTGGAGGGTTTTCAGGTAATGTTAAGTACAGTCTAATTCTGGGGAGTAAAAGCATTAGTCATGTAACGGCATCGAGCTTGTGCATAATTTACAGAAGAGACTCATCGGCGCTTCTCTCCGAGGAGAAAACAAGATTGTGGTACGCCGTTGTTCTGTTCCATACTACTCTTGAATGAGAGTGCGCGCGGCCGGGTATCCATAAACTGAAGAGATCCGCGGCCGCTTTCTTTCCGCGTGCCGTAGACTTTTGTGGCGACCTTGGGCGTCTGTATTCAGTCTTCTGTGAAATGTATTATGTGGTCTTGTGAACTTTTTGTCTAAGAATATGTCCCGTCAACATCGCACGAAGTAACATTGATCCCGGCGCCCAGTGAACATACTGTTATCAATCTGATCAGTTGTTTAATTGAGCTTGTTACAAAATCACAGCTGGCTTTACCTTTTCGCTGCAGTCACTGCACCATCATTGCAAGCGGATTTCCGCCCAAAGAAGTTGCAAGCGCTGCTCGCTTGGAAGTTTTTACTGACCACAAACATGATGTGCGAGGTAAACAAACATTAGTGATGATCACTGTACGGGTACGAGTATGTGATGTCCGAAGGTGATGGTAGTGGAGCCCGAAGCAGAAGATAATCTAGGGTGAGAATAATTACTTACGTTTTATAACACAATTTGTAGCGCCGCCTCCGTAATTATGCATTTGGTCTTCCTCTGTATGTTTTTGTCCTTGGGGATGGTATTAAGACGGTCGAATTTGAAGATCGGTCAATGAACATCGGCTTTTTCGAGTAATCGAAGAAAAGAACATTCCAACCCCACATGCCCTGGCGGCGTGTCGCATGACGGAGGACGAGAAAAACATCAATATTACAGAAGTTTTTTTACGCATCAAGAGGAAACCTCACCGCAGGGTGGAGCCTCTAGAGGACGTCGACTCAAGATTCTCCGGGTCCGAGAGACCAAAGATGTAAACGAATTTATTATTCTCGAATTGAAACAACTCTCTGTTTGCACATCGCTTACAGAATTAAATACCCAAATCATGTAAGACTAAAAGACAGGAGAGGAAGGAATGCTATTCCAATATACGATATGCTAGAATGACAAGTGAAGTAAAAGAACCAGAACGTGTGAACAGCCTGAATAAAAAGATCGAGACGAATCGAAACGATTACGACAGCGAATTCCGCGAGGCCAGGGGATGAAGCAAGTTGAGCGAAATGAAATTTAAAAAAAAAACGGATGCACAATTCACAACAACACGATGAATACGTTAGGGCATGTAGGCAATCTCAATAAAAATACACCTTTCCGAATTTGAAGGCGAATGCAACTGAAGAGTGGAGTAGAGAGATGTGTACTAGATCATGTCTGGGGTTCACGCGATGGTCGGTTGTGACGCAGTCTGAGAGCGGTTGCCCCAGCTAAATATCGATGGTTTCAATTCACTGGCAGCTGGAGCCTCTGCGGCACGTTTAGGTTCCAATAGTTGACTAGTTCACCATCAGTCAATGTATGAAAAGAATTGGCCAAGAGGAAAACACAAACCTCCGCCGATACAGATCATCCAAATCACCGTGGTCTTTGGTCTTATCAAGACAGAAGTGGAGATACTGCTGCGCTTCAGCTACGTCTTTGAGATTGTATGACACCTGGAAGCGCTGCATATCCTGCACGATGCGAGCTAGCTTGTGATATTTGTTGAAATTCAAAAGCTTCTTATTTGGCTCCAACGGAGAAGCTCGGTGCGACGGGTTACCCTCCCGACAAAATGTGAGATCGGTCAGATACAGACCTATACAAGGCAGATCGAAGGAGGGTCAATGATAGCTCAGAAGAAAAGGGTGCCGGCGACATATGGGCGCATACATACCGAGGAACGGTACTGCAGGCGGATTGGTATTGCGAAGTCGAGTTCGATACTCGTGGTAATTTCGCGCGTGATCCGCTAGTTTCCGTAATACCTCGAGCTGCAATTTGCTCTTCTGCGCTAGAGTCTAAAATCAGGTAGCCTTGGTCAGCACCCCAACATTATACGACCTAATTGAGATACTCACCGACCACGTTTGGTGAAGTCGAGAAATGGTCGACGAGTCCAGTGCGGCAAGAATAGAACGTGGTGTGCTGAAGTTATTCAGAGACGTACATCGCTGATATTACAAGTTAGTAACGTTACGTTCTCTGCAGTCAAAGCTTAAACTCACATCGGCAACTTTGATGAAAAACTTCATTAGTGTTGCGCGTCTCTTCACATCTTGTTCCCCAAGAATAGATTCTGAGACCCATCCGGTAATAGCTGTACTCAGAGTGGTGACCGCCTTGATATTGACCGCGGGCGGCGCGCCGGGTCTCCCGAGCTCAATCATCTCTTCTGCTGTGATCGCAGAGTATAGTCGACTCTCTACCAGCGTCATCTGTCGTGCGAGTTCAAGCGCATCGAAGTCCGTCACAGCAATTGAATCAAAGTTGTGAGCACGAAGTGATACTAACAACGCCTTCGTCATAACAGTACGTGGGGTTTCAGAAGACGAGGAGCTAGGAACAATGGAGGGATTCAGGGGAATCCCAGCATCACGCAATCGATCATTGAGACGCTGACGTTCACTAAGTGGACTGATTGGTGAATCTTCGGTCATTGAACTTCGGGTTGAGATCAGATCATCAAGTCGCTGCGCGGGACCAGCAAAGACTTCCGCCATTGTCCCTCGTACAAATGACTGGAGTACAGGGAGAGCTTCATCATCCACACCAACACGCCAGTGCACCTCCAACCAAAGCTTGAGAAGGTTTTGCACCCTCAATCGTACTGGCAAAAGCTTTTGCTGAGACCACGAGGCGGCGTCTGCATCCGATAAACCACTAGGCTGGGCGAGGTTGAATCTGGCGATGACTGCCTCAGCAAGGCCGTATGCAGTCGTGAAAAGCCTGAAAGTCAGGAAGAAAACTGCAGAGAACCCAGCATCCGGAATCTGGTCATGGGTAGTCATTTTTTCGATAAGCGCTTCTAATGTCGCGCCGACCAGCTGACCCTCACTATTGTACGCGACATCTTGCGGCGCATAGTCATGGGACAAGGCCCAAGCCAGCGGGATATTGCTGTCTTCATCATCAGTCGTTTGTGGAATTGAGGGTAATTCGCCATTAAGCAGTTTATCTTCGAGTGATTTATGCGTCCGAACACTCCCTCTTTGACCCTCCTCGCTCGAAGGAGGGGCGATAGAATGAGCTTGAGATGTAGGGGAAGGCATGTCTTTCTCAAAAGAATTCCGACCCTCCTCCTCTTTGGTTTCTTCTTCGATGGTCCCAGAAAGGTCCATGTTCAGCGCAGCTATGAAGGACTGGCGATCCCTTCCAGGCATATCTAGTGGAGCCACCGGGTACTCTTCCTCATCATATGCAAGTTTAGGTGATCGTCTATCGGACGAAGACCGCTTCAAAGATTGAATCGTGGTATCCTCGTTGTCAAATTCGAAATCCCGCGTTGTCGTCGCGTATCCTACCTGCACTTGTTCATGAAGCTCCTCCAAGGTCTGAGGTAGAACTGTTCCACCACTCGCAACTGAAGCGCGCTTCTCCTCATCATTATCGTCCTTCCAATCGTCAGTTTCAGTTGCAAAGCGTGCGAGCGCGGCATCTTGCTCATGCAAGGTCCTTTCAGAAGATTCAACGGACGGTGTATTGGACTCCGATATAGGCGGAAGTACGATGACGTACGGAGGTGCATTAAGCGGTCGGGCTAGACAGGTCTTAATCGCAGATACACAGTCTGATCCTGCTTTTAATACGTCTGTTGCGACTTTGAGCAGGTGTCTGCGTTCCTCCTCCTCTTCGGACGGGGGTATCGACATGCTGGTCGCCATTTCCCGAACAGCGTCAGCAAGTGCACAAGCTACCTGGTATAGGTTCTCCTTCGCAGTCTCAAGAGCAGCCCGTTTCATCCACGGTATCGCCTCCACGCACATAACCGCATCAACAATCGTCAATAGCCGACATACAACGTCGACTATTTGGCGCACGAGCGCAAAGAGATGCCCAGTACTTGAAGCATGAGCGGTACGTGAATGAGCATGAACATGTCCAATAAAGGCAGCGATAGTGGAAAGCAGGCTATCATGTATCGAACGCAAAGCTTGCTGGACCTGCATAGCTGTACATGGACCTTCGGGGAATGGCGGCGTCGGCGGCGTACCCGGAGAGTCTAAAGAAGAAAAGGATGAAAAACTGGAGGAGCTACTGAGCGACATTTGACGCCCATGATAACCATGGAGGCTAACAGCGCTGGTCGTGCGAGACGATCGTGCATGGGACTGTGTTGTTGAATTCGAGTCCGTAGACGGGCGCGTCGTGTACTGCTTTGGGTCAATATCTGCAGACTTCGGTGTTGCTTCCGAAAGGTATAAATTGTCATCCGCTTGGAAACCGTATTGCCTTTGCACATTCTCAGAATCCTTGTAAAGTTCCACCGAATTATCATACACAGTCTCCGAAGAGGAAGTGCCAATAGCGTTCCCGAAGCTACGTTCAGGAAGATCGACGCCACACTGTACGACAACGGCGAGAAAACGTCGGACACGAGCAAATACTTGGCCGGCCAGTCGGAGCATAAGCTCCTCTTCCGGATCTCGCTCCTCATCAGTTTGGAACTCCAAGGATGACGCCTTCTTGCTCTGCGTCACAAGCAGTGCTAGATCAGCCAGAACACGCTTCCGCTGTTGCGCTATCACGGGAAATCGGATGAGCAGAGGTGCGCCACGTGCTAGACAATCCGTTGATTGCAGGAGTGCCCGTATGCACTGGATAATACATGCGACTGCAGGTTGATAGTGACTCGTTCGTCGGACGAGAGTCGTGTTCTGAAGAAGTTGTAAACTATGTAGCAAGGGAACCATCAAGGGATGTGCATGGCTGGCAGGTCCTAGCGAATCTCCACTTCCAGAATCGTATTTCGGTCGATGCATAGGACTTGCTGTACTAGCCCGAGACGCAAAGGATATGTCCGACATAGAACGGCCATGTGTTTTCTTCGACAGAGGCACAGGCCGATCAGCCAAGCTGATCGGACTAACATAATTGCTTGGAAACCACCCTCTCCGGCCATCAATCTCTCCGTCCCACCAACCACTAGGATCTCGATTAAGAACACGAATTATCTCGCCCGCACGAAAAGCTAGGCACGTAGCATTCTGCTGTTGTGGGACGAAATCATGGAGAGCACGCACAAAAACGTCCGAAATTCCTTCATCCTCTTCATCAGAATAGTATTTTCTCTGTTCGCTTGCCGAAGGAATAGCCGCCGAGTCGTCCCTCGAATCAGTCGTGTGTGGGAGTTCCAAGGATGAAGACGATGCATTGCCAGAGGATGGGACGGGTGTGACGAGTGAGATTGACGATGAAGTGGACGCAGTTGACAAGCTACGGGACCGTGTCCCGCGCGGAGACGTGCCGATGTTGGACGGCCCCGCAGACTTAGATGTAGAAGAGTAGATGACCCGTCCGACAGACGTGTCGATAGTAGGTGGTAGCATAATAAAACAACAGATAGCGGCTGGTGATGTCGTTAAATCGTAATGTCGGGCTGGTGCAAGTGAAGGCGTTGCAGTGGGGAACTAAGTACGTGGGCGAAAGACCGTCGTTCAGACGGTGGGTACGATCCGAACAGGGTATCAGACGCGTCCCAGAAAAAGAATCGTCGCGAAACGTGTTGCTCGTTATCGCCGCTCAGTTCCAGCACAGGCGGCAGAAAGCGTTGCGAGCTTGAACGCGAACCGAGCTGCGGGAGTACTACTACGAAGCGTGGCAGCGACAACGAAATGCACTAGAATGCGCCTCGTCATGAACTTTCTTTATCATTTCTGAATTGAAATTCGCTACGTACCTGTGGTGACTGCGGCTGCACTGACTTGCAAGCGTGTCCGAGCAGCGCGTCAACACGAACAACCGATGTAAAAATATCTCCGCGACGAAGGTGCGGCCTGCGCCCACGAGTCCAGCGATGACGTTCAGACTTTTGTTGGCCACTTGCGCTCGACACAGCGACGTGCTTGACGGCGTCAAGAACGATCAGCAGCAGTCCGTTGGCGTTGGGGACGAAAGTGACCACCTCCGCCTGGAGCTACTAGAATCCTGGCTCTAAAATGAATTGCTATATTAGGTAAGCTCGCTTCAGGGCTGCTACTACTTGGCGCAAGCGGGTCGGTATCAATTTCGTTTGCTTGTCTTTCTTTCCTCTACAGCACAGTCAGTCGTGCAGCGGAAAGCGTTGTTGGTATCGGGAGGTGACTCGCAGGGTATACGCAAAGCTCAGTCGACAGGCAAAAATGCGGGTCGCCTCGCAGGGAGGCCCGTTGCTGGGGTATTTCTTATAGGTGGTTTTTCCACAAATACCTCCGAAAAAGCCATTCATCCGTGCTTCCGCTACCTCTTCCAGGCTTGGCACCGTACAGGGCATACTATAGCTTTGGTAGTGTGAAAAAATCTAAATTGCGATTCGAAACCAGTCGGAAAAGAATTCTATAATTATCACACATGGAGAGTCTGTTTGAATTTTGCTCAGGTATACCTATAACTTGGGTGCTTCTGGAACGCACGGGAACCACGGATAAGTCACAGAATGGCTATACAGCGCTCAGTAAATCCACCGTTAGCCTATAAAACCTTGATTCCGAAACCATTATACGCAATTCGTCATGTTCCAGAAAGGTAAAGCCCTTCTCTTCCATAACTACCCGCCGGCCATGGGATTCTTATGTGAGTACTTCGTGACCACATAACACACACCGTCTTCCATCATGAGTGAGTCGGAAACTCCACCCTTACTGTGATGACCCTTGCCGATTGCACGCGGCAGAGGTGGGTACGTTTCCACACCAACACCAGGCCCAAAATCGTAGACAAATGCGCGGCTCTGCGTCGCTCCAAAAAGTCGAGAGCTTTCAAGTACGGTCGCATATACAGGCGACGTATCATTTCCCGGTGCGTGCACACTCCAGCCCGCACGTGGTGCTCGCACATCCCAAAACGCGACAACACTATGGCGAGCAGTTCCTGCAGCGATAGTGTACCCAGAACCTCCACCTGTTGAAACAGAGTATATGCTCTCTCTTTGCCATGGGTCAAACAAGATCATTGCAGGTGACAGGGTCGGCACTGCCTTAGTTGATGAGTTACTCGCGGAAGACGATGTTGATGGTGTACGCAGGTCGTAGAGACGCACGCATCCGTCGAACCAACCAGAGACGATAACTTGTCCAGGATTTCCGGGAAAAGACAGTGGAGAACCGGCAATCCCGTAGACCGCGGAAGCCGGCGATCTGACACCCAATTCAGAACTTCTCATGCTAGTCAGAACCACCGACGGAGATGAACTAAGAGCGGTTTCATTAACAGGGTATATGGCCAATGGTACAGTAGAGCTTGTGCCTATAGCGACATAGGATGCATCGCCAGCAGAGAGGAATGAAGACCAGCATTTCTCCTTGATATCAATTTCGGATACGATTCTTCCACGTGCCTCGTGGAGAGTACCTTTCCCCGAACTGGAGAGGCTGAATGACAAACTGCCGGAGGCCGAAATGCTCTGGATCGGGTCTTCTCCGACGAGCAGAGTCTCGAATTCTGGAGACGGATGCTGTTGGCTTTTCCTCATATCCGGTAATGTCACACGCATAACACTGCCATCCGCGAAGCCTGCAAGGAGTCTTCTGTCTTCCCCGTTGCCTGGTAAAAATGCCATGGATGTGACATCGTGTCGTGGCTGGTGATGATCCATTCTGTTGACCAAAAGTGTTGCCTCAAGATGGACGGTAGGTGCATCCGAAAGGCATGCTTGACTTGAGAAAGCATATACATCCAACTTGTCCCCTGCAGAAACGACTAGCCGACTTTGTGAGACGGCAAGACTAGGGCGCTGTCTACCACGCCAGGGCGGTGAAAGCGGACGAGCGACAAAGCTTCGGCATTCCCAGTTATAATCAGTAATTGTATTGTAGCGAACACGTTCGTACGCGGACCATACTCTATCAGTGCAGGAAAGACTCCATGAGAAACGTGTATTCGAACGCAAATACGAGGTCCATCCAAACTTGAATACCTAGATTATTCGTCAGCCAACCACCGTCTCAATATTTCAAACAACTTACTGAGTCATGAAGATGTTTGCATGTTAAAGCAAGGCAACGCAGAGATCCAACCCCAAGATAGTCAAAGAGTATTATCATAACATCGGCTGGCAGATCAAGCAACGAAATGGACGGTTCGGAGTCTTCAGACTCTACTAAGGAGACATTATTTAGTCTGTCGCATAATCTATCATTCTGTAGCATCCGGAATATTTTGAAGGGCTGAAGCCCGCTATCAGCCTTGATTAGTTTCGTTGTCGAACAAAGTCTACGTTAGATGTCAGACGGTGAGTGCATGCGCTCCATGGATGATGTCGTGTGTGAACACTGGAAGCAGAGGCTGTCGTTTAACAAATTCACATCGGCGGTTACGTAATACCTTCCTTTTGAATACGTCCCATTCATGATTTTATGTATTAGGGAGGGTACAACGTGAGCCTTTTTGTCCCCGCAGGTCTCACGCGACTGAGGTTGAATAGCCGTCTGCTTTGCTTGCGCTTAATGTGCGCTAACCCCGTATTCAATCGTCTAACCTGCGCATCAGGACTCACGTCTGATCATTCATCTCCCTCTGATCTTAGCGCCTCCGAGCATATGATCTTTGAATTGGGTCGTCTAACTGATCACTTTCATGAAGAAATTTCATCTTACTCTCAGACCTTCCAATTCTTGACACAGTCCAAACTTTTATTAATGTTTCCAGCACATTGCAATCTCCGTGATGACAAAAGCTTCTGCTCTGGACCATGACATGCTTTTTTGCGGCCTCGGGGCATCTCTGGGGATGAGTTTAAAGGAATTGAAGAAACGCTTGCCTGTACCAGTATGCGGCGACTCGGTCATCAGATGGGATCACCATGCGTGCCGTTTGCGTCAAAGTTAGGGTCATATGACGCTAAGAAGCAAAATACCGAGACCGAGGAGCGCGCACCGGAGAAAATATAAGAGGACCGCTGCTCAATGAAGCCTCTCCGTTGGGACGTCCCATCCCGTCATCGACATACGACATGTTCTGTCTCGGAGCATATCTTGGCGCAGCGGTCGTGTTCTCAGCACGGTATGGTGTCTCTGCTTTGCCTCAAGGTGCCTCAAGCTCCACCTTGGCGACTGCTACTTCACCTGGTGCAAGCACTGGAGTTCCTTCCATCACATTCTCGACGGTGGTCCCGTCACCTTCTGCCCCACTGACGAGTGACCTCCCGAGTCAGGTACCATTGCCGCCCATCCAACCATGGTGTCCCAGTGAAATCTTTTGTCCAGGACAAGTAAGCACTAGTTTGTATTGTTATTTCTTTCTTTTTCTATTGAAATGTCGTCTGTCAAATATTTGATACATCATTATACGAGGCAGTACTAGCATCTGTCCAGCTTCATATTAGCCAACTCATTTTATTTTCCATCCCTTGATTAGTTTGCTTCGTCCGTTTACTTACATTGCTCTTCTCTCTAGATTCTCCAGACTGTCAACATCGCGGATTTGTACGTGGATCCGAAAACGTTTGTTGACAAACCAACAAACTCTTCATCAGAGAATGTGGTCTCTGCATTCAACAATCTTCTCAACTCTGCCGGAAATTCCACTACGCAAATTACCATACAACAAATTGTGGACTTCGTCGACACGAACTTCCGTGGGGAAGGTTTGGAATTGGAAGCTACGGCCCTTTCGAACTTCAACCCGAACCCGCCATTCCTGAATAACGTGACGGATTCACTGGTCAAGTCATTTTCGCAGACTGTACACGGGTTTTGGACACAGCTTGCACGTCAGACAAACGAATCGACGCTCTGCGGAGAGGGAGGCAATGATTGTGAAAGTACACTCATTCCGTTGAACCACACGTTTATCGTTCCGGGAGGCAGGTTTAGGGAACAATGTATGTAATCCTTTGTTTTGTTTACTTCATGCGCACAACTTTATTTCGATTTACAGATTATTGGGACTCTTTCTGGATTGTGAAGGGACTCATTGAGTCCCAGCTCTTTGACGTGGTCAACGCAACGCTGCAGAACTTCATGGACGAATTAGATAGAGTTGGTTTCATTCCGAACGGTGGACGAATCTACTGTAAGCGCAATTACTCATTACCGGAGGACGGCAGACTAAGAGCTTCTTCCAAGACCTCGATCGTTCTCAGCCTCCGCTATTCATCCACGTATGTACTTCCGATGCCCGCGAGTCTCGGGTGAGATTCTGAACTTCTTGGTTTCCTTTGCAGATGCTCTCGGACTATGTGCAGGCGTCTCATGACACTAAAATTCTAGAACGCGCTCTCCCGCTTGCAGAGCGCGAACTTGCTTGGTGGCATTCGAACCGGACTCTTAACGTAACGAGCCCTTATACGAGCAAGACTTACGAAGTCTCAAGATATGATGTGAACAACTCCGCTCCTCGGCCAGAGTCGTATTTGACCGGTTCGAATCGCTTCTAATCCGCCGTTATTCGAATGCTCAATACATTGAATTTATAGATTACGAAACTGCGAACGGTGCTGACCTGCCTACTCCTCTCACTGATGATCAGAAGGCAGATCTATATGCACAACTCGCTACCGGAGCCGAATCCGGATGGGATTATACAGCTCGATTCTTCAAGGAGCCTCTCGCTGGAGGTACAAACAACACGAACCCTGGTTTGAGGACCTTGAATATTCGGAATAACATCCCAATTTGCTTGAACAGCATCCTTTGTATGTGTTTTCGTTGTCTCTATACGTGCGGTTCGTAGCTCTAATGCTGATGGTACTTAAGACAAGGCACATCTTCTCCTTGCTGGGCTTTACGAACAATCCTCTTCAAAGCAGGACACGTCAACCAAAGAACGTATTACAGCTCATAATTCAGCAGCGCAGAACCTGCGAGCCGCTATTCTTGACCTCTTCTGGGATTCAAACAAGCTCGCGTTTTACGACTTCAACCTGACGTCCAATGCCCGCAACGACATTTTCTCGACTGCAACCTTCTATCCATTCTGGACTGGTATTATCCCGGATGAGCTTTTGTCTAACGAGACTGCAGCCTTTGGCGCGTTTTCGTCAATCAACTTGGTCATGAAGCACTACAATGGAACGTTCCCGACGACTTTCCTTGAGACAGGTTTGCAATGGGACGCACCAAATTCATGGCCGCCACATCAGCAAATTATGCTCGAGGCGCTTTCGAACATACCTTCTAACATCTCCACCACGCCCGTACCAGCGAGTGGTTCTTCATTTTCGCTGATTCCTTCGGGCCAGCTTGGGATCGACGTGAGTGCACTTCCCGGACAGCCACTCGCAAGTGGTGGAAACGCAAGTGCTGGGGCAGATATAAATACTCTAAATGGTACAGTCGTCAACGGGGGCAACGCAACAGAAAACGAAACATGGGCCGCCACGCTCCAACGTGAGTTGGCGAACCGGTATATCACGAGCGCGCTTTGCAGCTGGTAAGCAACCACTCCAATCTCTCTGTTCCTCCCAGGCAATGTCGGAATGGCCCGAGATTGGGCGTCCCGCTGCACGAGTTCTATTTCTATGCCGGAATATCCCGTTGAACTGACGAGTGTCGTATTTATTCTAGGCACGCTACGGGTGGTTCTATTCCTGGTGTCCTTCCCCGTCTATCGGACGCGGAATTGAACGTTACGCAGAGTGTCAATAACACCGGAAACGTACGTGTCTATCATTCCTTCACTTTATTGTATTGATATTCAATCTAACTAATTTTATCACCTCGTCTCTTTAATAACATCACATATTACACGTATGACCTCACAGATGTTCGAGAAGTTCTCAGCTTCGGACGTCGACTCCGCCGGACGTGGTGGTGAATATACAGTACAAGCCGGTTTCGGTTGGACAAACGGCGTTGTCCTTTGGGTGGCTTCCAGGTACGGTAAAGTGCTAGCCGCGCCGACGTGTCCTCCCCTTCTAGCGGCAGGTGACACAGGTAGTAATTCAAATGCTGCATTCCGCGCTGTCGAAACAGCATCGGGTGCGCGTACGGTGATCCTCGCGGCTTTGGTTGGAGGCTCTCTTTTGACTTCCCTCCTTTAAATATCTACGTCATAAATGTGACGCTGGACTTGACAGAGTTATCATTCTTATTCTTTATTCCTTGCATATATTCGTTCGATGCGAACTGTTCGGATTAGTTTTAGTGTTTTCCATTTATCCTTTCGTGATCCTGATTGACGTTGTGTGTACTTAAAAGACCCGTGTCCAATAAATCGTGTTATTGTTTTCTTGTGCTCTTATCAGTTGCCAGGAGGTAAACAAGTCTGTATTGGACTACAGTATACGGTAAAATGTTTGGATCATTCTTATCACCTCAAATTCTGTTCTATAAAGAACGACGACAATGCTACAAGTTGGCAAGGTAATTAATCATATGCTGTATTGGTGGCCGCGTTTTGAATCTAAATTAACTTCACACCCTTCGTGGAGTCTAATTTATCAATTCAGAAAGGCGCCCTATATCAAGTGTCTGAATAATGATATGTGTTAAGTGTACAATCAGAAATAAGGAACATGTTTTACATGACTCCCGTCACTAATGCATGACACGGTAGCAATGCCTTATTAGAAGGAAACCGTGATGATTAATTATCAGTTCATGAGACAGGTGATCAATATAATACACACTACTACCATAGATCAACGGGTCTTAACATTTCTTGGTCCGAGAGTCGGAAGAATATGTCAATAACTGGAATTATTGGATGGTAACGCAAACGATCGCTCGTCACTGATAGCTAGGTCTTCCATTTGTCCGTAAGCTTGAGTTAGAGTTGAGTTGAAGAGGATAATAAGATAACAAGATCGGAACCCCGCGTTCCGCTCGGTGATCAAGAAATTTCAAGATTCTTTGCTGGATCTCATGCGAACCTATCTCCGCTTTGCACATCTGGTGTAGGAACGCGGGAAGATTTAAACGTGGACGAAAGAAGCCAGAAGAGTTATTCAAGAAGTCGCAGGTCTGTACCTTTCTTGCACGCTCCTCCAGCGTGTTCGAAGACGAAGTTGATATAGCACATAGAACTACTCTCCATGACAGATACACGAAGTTCTAACATCACCAGTGCGTCTAGAAAGAACAACGTAAGATGTATAAGCTATGAAAAGTCAGAACAGAGAAGAGCGCCACAATGTCAAAGAGGAACTGGGCAAAGTGGAGTTTGTGTACTCAACCCTAGGACATGAACGCTTATCTATATAGAATTTTGACGCTTCTGAAGAAGTCTCATGCATCTGGCAGATCTTGAGTATCTCAACCTCCGCGATCGCGCCTTGCTTCGCGGAGACTGGAATTTCCCGTATGGGTGTGGACGGCAAGCAATAGGTGACTTCAATTAATTGGCAGGAGCACTTGCAGGACAGTTGGAAAATTTTGGGGTGGCTTGGCAAAGTGGACGTACCTTAATATATACCAAATAGAGATGTAAATCCGTGCAACTCTCTGCAAGTTTCTGCAAGTGCTCGAACCCACTTGTTGGCACTTGCAGACGCGTCGGAGTTTGAAATAAAGAAATGTCTGACTACAACCCAACAAAAATCATGAGTAACGTGACATGGGCATTAAATGTCGATCTCTGCAAGTCCAGCTCTTCAATTTTGAGAGACTTGCATAACTCTTGGCATCTTAACTCTAAATTGCCGAAGCCCTTCTGCAAGTGTCTCTGCCAATTAATTGAAGTCGCCTAATACGTCTGACCTGTCAATACAGTTCTTGAGCTCTCTTCTTGCCCATCCATTCTTGAGAATCTCTGATACCGGAGCTGTCGTTTGCCGCTCTCCAAGATCATTCCCATTACCTTTATTTGGGAATGGGAATATGTGTCTTGTGGTGATGGTCCATTCCTGTGCATTGCGGGAAGTCCACTGCATGATAATCAATATGGTACTTGTCTGGGCAGCTCGAAATTTTAACGTTGTGGGTTTGGGCTCTCAGAGATGTCCTGCCATGACCATGTCTCTATTATTTGCTTTCCTGAATCCATTCTAAGGCACTGAGCCGACCTGAACAGATTCTTCTCTTCCGCGCTTCTCCCGTGCAAACCGCTGATATTTTCTATCTTCCACCGCGCGAATGCTAGTCGTATGCCTTCTCCCTCCTGGGACGTGCACCATAAGGAAGATTTTGAGATCAAGTTCCCAACGAGCATGAACGCCGATATCGAAGTTACCTTTTCTGGACGCATAACGGTCATCGATAGAAGGCACCCGCAAAGCAGCCACGAACTCTTCGGATGCTTAGTGATATGGCTGGTACTAAATTCAGCTAAAGAATATTTACCCGTTCTGAATCTGATAAACAAGACAAAGCGAACCAGACTTCATAACCTTATTACTAGTAGTAGGCCGGGGAGAGAAGCTGACTGAGAGGGAAAACGACCGAGTCCAGAATTCTGATATACATACCTGGTTTTTCACGCGTGGCCCTGTCCACAAGACGACTAATCTCCAATAAAAATATGGGCCGATCATCCAAGAACTTGTGATATATCACACAAAACATGCCGGTCGATTGGTCGCAATTCGGATATGTTGTCATATGCAATGCAATCTTGGTGACTTGTCACATGAAACCTACGTGTTTGAGGGAGACAGTAACTATTGCTGCCAGGAATCCGCCAGAACTTTAGACATGATTAGATTTCTAAACCGAGCAGTCGGGATTGAGGCTGACCAAAATGGAGTTTCTGTCGAGGAGCCAACGGGAACAGGAGAAGACGCTCTCCGCTGTGCACGGACTTCCCAATGATTTCTCGTTCCATCTCGGACAGGTTTTGGTTGCCTGAACTACTAGTACGTGGGTTTCGTTAGCGTCAAACGGTTCGTGATCGGGCAGCTTGGGTTTCGCCACTTGTGGCTTGTATCGATCGAACAGACGGCTCCGGATGTAGCGCAGAGGATGTGACAGTGGCAGTTCGTAGTAGAAAGAGATACCAATGGTATTACCATTCTCGAGCAATAGAACTTGCAGACCAGTGGCTAAGGGCGGTGTCTGAAATGATGCAATATTATACTGAGGTCAAAGGGAGAGCTTACTTAATATTACTAAATACGTTTTGACATCCATACGTCACAACTGCATCGTCGTCCTTCACAAGTGCCTTCAATCTTAATTTTGATACCGCGATACCGCTTTACGAACAGGTTATACCTGAACATTCCCTTGACTTGTACAGCGAAACATGGCACGGATTACCGCGGCTAGTACGACTCCCTCTTTACGCTGTTGCAGTATTCCCCATTTGTTTTGGTCAAAAGACTGAGCAGATCTATTCGGTTGGGTAAGGGCGGATGCAATATTTATGAGATATCGGATGCCGAGCGTTTCGTATCATCGTACGATACAATCATTCTGCATGTTATGCATCAATCAAAGTGGCGGACCGCCGAACAGGTCAGTCCACGGCGTCATCAACCGCGGTGGAAAGAGCGTTCTCTAACTAAATTTGCATCAACGGGATCAGGCAGGCGTTGTCACCCCGGGTTCAGGTACGCTACTGCGCAAATTTAGTTGCTATAGGCAAAGCCAAAAAGTCATCAATATGTCAAGAAACTTGAAGTCGTGCAACCCACTTGCTTCCGACTGACATTTCACCGTCCTTTCCCGATCCTTCTCTTGATTCGGCAGCTTATAGTTCATATCACATATGGATCTGGGCAAAATTCCAAGATGCTTGGATATTGATCGGAGACAACAGGTGAGCTACAGTACTACTTAACCTTGCGAAAAAATATAGCTAATGATATAAATAGCCAAAACGGGGTGATGCGTTGGTTAGACGTGATGGGAAATGTGGGAAGGAGAAAGTGCGAGTGAATAAGATTATGCTGCGGAATAGGTCAAAATCTAATTAGAGGTCCGTCCGTCCGTCTTTCCTTTAATGCTGATCCTTGGGTGGTGTATAGTAATTATGGGCATGTGTAGGCTATAGGGCGCGCAATATGCCAATGGCATCGAGTGGTACGGTGTGCGAATACGAAGAGGAAGAGGAAGACTAAAGAGCAGGTGAGCACTTGGAGTATGGCTCCGATATGACTAGTAACTCACTGTAGCCGATTAGCACGATAATGATACATGTGTCCAGGAGTGATATGTTGGCGATTCAATGGTGTTGGCCAGCGCGTCAAGCTCAATAGAAAACTGGGCCATTCGACTGTGCCGCAGCCTTGATAGCGCCCTTCGACGAGCCCTTGCCGTCCTTGCTCGAATGATTTACAGGTAATGAACTGTGCTCGGCGGACGTGGAGCGGAAAGTGAAGTAAGAGCTGAAGCCGGTCATGTTGAGAGTAGTGTAGGTTGGTGTGAACGGCAGATGTTCGATGGTGAGGGAAAGTGTTACGCGACTATGAAAGAAGTCTTCCTACTGGGAGAGCGGACGAGTGATCGAGGGCTTGTTGCATTTTTGAGTATAGAGCGAGTGCCCTTTTATACATAGCGATCATTGCATGGATAGGCGGCTCGATTGGGTTAATAGGGACTTCCATTTTGACTCAGACGCCATCACCGGGACGGTACCGCCACGCAATCCCTCCTCGATATGCTATGCAACACCAGGTAATTACTGTTTTAAGATCATCCCACGCGACGGCCAAGGAACGTATCAGCACTCGGTCTTAGGTGCAAGATGCCGAAATCCGATGTTGAATGCCAAATGCGAGACGCCCCAGCGTGATGGCGATTCCCGTCACAGTAAACTTGCTTAGGTTTCAGCGCGTCGCAAACGGAGAAGGGTATGCCAGTTGTGTACCTCACCGTTCGGTCGTCCTTACCTGGATAAGAAGCACCGCTCCTAGCCCGCGGTCTCAAGCCGCCTATCCGAGTATAGAAAATTTACGGAACCTTTTTTTGAGAGTGTGTTTCTTTCCTGAAGATCAGGAACATCTCCCCACAGCCTTAGGGTGCGCTGAGTAGGGTCTGAGTTGGTTTTCGAGTCACGACCGCATATCCAGAATATTTTTTTTGTTAAAGATTTGATGTGATCTCGGTTCACATTACCGCATTCGGCTGCCAGCCGATGCCCTAAGTTTCGCCTTGTTCTTTTTCCTCTCCTCGAGGTTCTCAGACAACTTCCGCACAGCATGCTCGCCGTTGTCTACGGACGTGCGTCAAATGAAGGTCGCACTTCTATCGATGTCGCATGAATACTTCACGGCATGCATGGTCGTAGAAAGCACTGAAAAAAATGTCGTTAAGTGCGTACATCGTGTGGTGCCACCGAGCCTTCATGCGGTGTAATGCAGTTCAGGGTTTGCCCAGCGATATCAGCATGCGCCTATTCATTGCAGTCTCCTCACAAGCAGAACTCAAATTTCCGGCGCCTTACCTGTGCCCAAAATGTTTCACATTGCGCGCTACGACTGAATCAACTTCTAGTACTGAATACAACTATGTCGGTGGTTCGCTAGAATGCTCTTGAGTGCTTATCGAGGGCGAAGGGAAGCGTAGTAGACTGCAATTAGGTCCATCCACTCTGAATGATCAGTTCATCATCTAATGGGCGGGTAAAAAGGCGCTAGAGATGACTCTGTCGGGACTCGGGAGTGTCCTGTGGCCGACGCCGCGTCATTCTTCTCTTCACAATTAACCTCTGGCTCATGCCTCATTGGTCAGATACTAGGCAATTGAACGCTCAGTGAAGATTTCAGTAAACCCCGCTGGATCTGCTCATCATGCTGTTCTGACTAGGATTTTCGCACTGACTCGACCTCGGATTCGTATCGCTGCGGTCTGCAAACCAAGACAAGAACCCTAAACAAATGTGATTTCGTACATGCCGCTTTCTGCCAATTCCGTCTTCGGGAATTGTTTCATCATGTGTTGCGATGTGACGAGTGCATGTAACTTTGCTCCATTTCGCAGCTCCGTGTTTCAGATAGGGTAAGTGAGGAAATCGGACTGAATGTTGTGCCAGATCGCACCAGCTTGGCCGATCATTTGCATTGTATCGCTGCATGGCTCTGTCTGATGAGACTTTAAAAACTATCGATTTGGAAACAGAATTTCATCCTCGGGATGCCGCACGACTGTTACTCGGGGCCACCTTTGCTCTTCGAGCGGTTCGCGCAGGGCAAGGTGGCTCGGTGCGTTTCTTGGCCGGGGTAGTGCATCAAGCATCTTGGGTGCTAATCCAGTACTTGCACGGCGCCGGACGGACTTACTCGATTTTTATTTATTGGCAAAAACTGTTCGGAGGTTGTTGTAACCTTTTCATAATATTTGATGAATGTGGAGTAAGCAGTCTGGTCCTTTCTGATTCCAATCCTACTATCATGTCACTAACGTATTTCGGCTTGTAGCCGGAATCTCTGCCTGAATCGTCATCCTGTTACGGAGATCCCTTCTACCGGAACACCATGATATAGTTATTTATGGAAATGCGTGCGCCATCAAGCTTTGTCCATGTCAACTTAGAAGGCAAGCCAATCCCGGCGATCTTTGGTTCTAGCTTGGTGCCGGAACTTGTCAGTACTGACGCCAACAGATGGGCTAGGGGTGGAATTTGAACGAATTGAGGAAATCCTCGCGATCCAGGAGCAGGATAAGGTCCCCGTACATATGCGGCAGCCACACAGGCCAAAACGATCCAGATGCACCTCAGTCTGTTCAAACAAGGCTAATTAGGTGGACACGCTGTCCTTGATTTTCCGATCCTGGAAACATTGCCGAGATGACTGAGTCTAGACCTTGCTACGTTGAATACAGAGACTATTCATGGGTTGATATGGTATGCAGACCCCGCTCCCCGGCGCTGACTTTGTCCGCTCTGTGGACATCGAGGATCATAGGATCCTTGTACAACTGAACTTCTCTTCTACCTCGATTGAGCTTCTAGAGGATCTAGGCTATCAGACGAGACGTTCCACTTGCCTCGACTGTTCTCCGTGTCCTATCACTTGACCGTAGGACTCGAGATCTCCTGGAAGCTGCTAATATCTAATTATAATTGAATTGGTGGCATTTCTATGCACGTTGAATGCTACAACTCAACAGCTTGTTCTACGACTTTCCTCCTATAATTTTACATGAAATGGTCAGACCTGGGTTTACTCGTCAACGCACCAACAAACTAAATTATCCTATTTCTCGGGTCTAAAGACTCGTAAAGCAGGTTTGGCATGCCCTGCCACAACACCGCCGCAATGTCGATGGGCGGCTTCATGACAACCTTATCCTGGTGACAAGCAGCGCTTACCCGTCAAAAATTCTAAAGTTTACTATACAATTAGTATTGGAGATAGTTTATGTACAAGTGTGTCGTAAATTAAACAATGTATGTACGTATCGCACCTTTCCGCGTTCGGGCATAGTTCGCCTCTGGACAGGCGACGTAAGTACAAATCAAATTGAGGCTGAGAACAGACGCTGAATAGAGATATGCATGGGACGAGTTACCATGCTGCGTGGCGCTTGGTGAATATTCATACGTATTTGGGAAGGAGTGACCTGGAGGCGCCGTCGTGAATCATTAATGAACATCATCGATCTTCGACGCCTATTCTGCTCCGTCTTACCTTCATTTAATGGTTTAATCTGCTATCGCCGGCTATTTCAGCTCATACAAAGTGGGATAATAGGTTTGTACGCATGGACAACAGTGCGATTCGAATGCGATGATGAAGCTACGTATTCTTCTTGATTGTTCCGATGTGTACGTGAGACCCGCAGAAGCGCTAGGCTTTGAGGTGATGCCGAATCCATGGATTCGTTCGAAGAACTTAGTACAGCTAAAGGAACTATGATAGTTTTTACGAGAGTTGGGCATGAGGACTTGTACAGCACGGTATCAATCGGCCACGTTTCTTTCTATCCGGTCATCCAAATATCGTGATCTTTCCATGTGAAGTACTTAGCATTTGTTGTTCACTACAGCCAGCGTGGCCTGCCTTGATGACCGACGATTTCCAGTGGTGTAGCACTATTAAACCTATTGAGAAACTAAAGATCTCCGAGTCGGGATTGCGCTGAGTCCAAAACAGAGTTGGATGGTATGATCGTCGAGGTCTATCCGCGTTTCGGAAGTTTATTTGGCGGAAGTAAATCGTCAGATCCACGGAAATAATCCCGACGTCTCAACATTTACTTTTGCATTCCGAGATGGTTTTCCACAGTAAGAAAATATTATCAAGGACTAGTAGTTTGTGGATTTGCTCACTAATACACGGTGAAAACACGGTGAAGGATGCGACAGGTCAAGTAACTGGAGTGAGTCAGACTAAAATATCTTGGTCACTATGAAACGACTCTGTGTCAGCAGTTTGAGAAATGACAAATTGTGTTTTGATTTCGTACATGTAAGAAATGCGTTTCTCGGATTGCGACAATTTTCTAAATTCTAGTTATTTCATTTGTTTTCATATCGTGTGACCATCGTTTTCCCTTTTACGGAAGTAAGTCGGCACGCTGATCATTAATATTCTCTCGGTCCGATCAACTTATTCGTCATCAACGCGACCTGACGAGCTCACAAGTTGAACTTAGACGCGTACTATCACCAGCAAGTGGACGCCCACTGCCATCCATAACAGATCACAGAAATGTCTCAGATGCGGGCGATTCTCGTCAAAAACGGTGCTGGACCCATCGAAAACCTCATCCTCGGTGAAACGCCAAAGCCAAAGCCATCACCTACGGAGGTCCTTGTCAAGGTGATTTCTCTCCCACGCTGTTCTGCTGCAGTAGTCTGCATCTCGCCGCAATCAAGGGGGCGCTGTTTCATTCTATTGATTGACTAGAGACGGAGACATCTACCCTGGATTGGCCTCCCCTTTGAAATGATCTCTCCTGCTATCTCTTGTTCTTCCTGATATTTTGGGAAAATACATTCTGACGTACTGCGCCGCATAGATCAAAGCTTTCGGACTAAACCGAATGGATCATCTCCAGCGTGAAGGGCGATACCCAGTGCCTCCAGGCGCTTCACAGATTCTCGGTGTCGAGTTTTCTGGTCATGTTGCTGAACTCGGATCCGAAGTATCGCAGTGGAAAATTAATGATGAAGTGTTCGGACTTGCCTCTGGCGTATGCACTCTCATTTCAAAAATCAAGTTGCTTGATAATTTATTCAATGCTTGGCTCAGGGAGCCTATGCAGAATATATTACTGTGCCCCAGAGTCACATCATGCCGAAACCTCCACATCTATCCTGGGTGCAGGCCGCTAGTATCCCTGAAGTCTGGTTGACAGGTAAATAGTTGTCAACCGCTCGACGTCTTGTTCTTAGCAATTCGACATGTTTGTAACACCGCTGATATCTCCGCTTGATTTCCCTGATAGCGTTTCAGGCCCTTGTCGTGGTAGGGAGGGTGAAAGCGGGAGAAGACGTCCTCGTTCATACGGGCGCTTCGGGCGTCGGAGTGGCTGCGAACCAGCTTGCTCGTTTCTTTGGCGCGTGAGTAGATCTGCCATCTCTTCCTTTGGTCTAAGTCCGTTTCGCCGTATTTCTCCGGTCGTAGCACTCCTATCTCCTCATGCATTCTTCTCTCCCATCTTCCAATCTCCGTCTCAATTTGACATCACTTTCTAATTTGGTCTACATCTGATTTGACACTACAGGAAGACCGTCTTTACCACTGCATCGACGCAGGAGAAGCTCGACTTCCTGCGTAATATGCCGGATGGTGGACTCAGCGCAACTCACACAATAAATTATAAGACTCAAGACTTCGAGCAAGAAGTCAAGAAGGCAACAAATGGAAAGGGTGTTGACGTACTGATCGACTTCGTGGGGCAGAGCCACTGGACTAAGAATATTAGCACCCTTGCCGTGGACGGACGGATGACGATGCTTGCGCTTCTTAGCGGTAAGTCTATCGGATTGCGTTGCCACCATAATCTATCGGGTGAACTCGGAGCCATCTCTCTCCGTCCTCTTGAATGCCGACTGAGAGGAGCCGGCGATGACATGTTCCATTGACGTTGAAGCTTGCCGCAGCATTCTTGTTTGTCCCAGCATTTTCTCTTGACATGCCACTCTCACTGCGGAATCGCACCATAGTCCGATACCATCTTTCATTGGCTCTGACTCCACAGCATATTGACATTTTATTCCTTTCTTTTCTTTCATTCAGGCGCCGATGTATCTAATTTCAATCTCGCTCCGATCCTCTATAAGCGGCTTCACATCGAGGGGTCAACTCTGCGCGCTCGGTCCGTCCAATACCAATCTGAATTGATCATCCGGTACGTTCCTTGTTCCTAATTTCTCATGTCCCCAATTACATACGTCTTCGACGCATACACGCCGTATTTTCCCTGGCCGATGGGATTGTGGCGCTTATTTTATCTCACTCCGTACTCTTTGCATTATATACACTTATTTGATTTTACTATCGTTGCCACTCGTTACCCGCGTACTTGTTTCATGTTTCATACTCTATTGTTCAGGTTCAAAAATGAAGTCCTCCCGGCGCTTGTCGATGGGAAGCTAAAGACTTACATTCATAAGGTACGTACAATTTACAAAGCGCGTGTGATTTCAACACCCTTGGTTTCGTCTTCTCTTGATCTCTTGGTAGGGATCAATCCAATTGACATTGAATAACATTGAATACACTGTATTAGTGTATATTCAATAATTCAATAATTCAATAAACCCGACTCGGGGATATTGATTGCGTTTTCCTTCTCTATTATGTATTATGTATCATTCCCGTTTCCCTGCTGGTTTCTAAGGGGCGCTTGATATAAATACTTCTTACATTTAAGCTGACTGTATACTCATACTAATTGTATACTGACCCTGTCAACGCTCTGTCTTTCTTTCTCCGTTTAGGTGTACCCGTGGACTGAGATCCAGGAAGCGCACCGTGAGATGGCGGCGGATCGGAATATGTGAGTGATTCATTTTTTCTTTCTATTTCTCTTTTATGATGTCAAAGTTATTCATTGCGTTTTATATTTTCGGTTGCGTTTCGTACTTTATTGATGATTATTGATGTGCTGATCTCACGATGATGCGCTTTGCTTTGTAGTGGGAAGATCATTGTGGAGGTGGTGTGACTGGGGATGCAGGATATGTATTGAAGAAAGAAAAGAAAGTCAACTGTAATGTGTAATACCAGATTGAAATGTCATCAATATTCTGTAAAGATTGGAATGATGTAAGTATTTATGCGCTTTGACGTGCCATTGAGTCAAGGAGTAAAGTTGTATGGTGCATATACTCAAATATGCAAGGAATATGCTTACTACTGATAAAGTACACTTCCGCCAACCCTCAAACGAAGACCAAGAGACAAATGTCAAACGAAGATAGACAAGGCCAAAAACATTAGGATTGCTGATTTCACTAACACTTCCCCATTCTCTACATGCAATTTAGAAGAAACAAGTCTATGCCATAATTACTGTCAATTTCTTAGTTGTACCTCATACTTCCTCTAACTTCTCCACCACGTCTCTCCTCTTCTTCGTCTATCTACTTTGTAGTCGTACAATGGCCGTCATAGTCCGTTGACTACACAATCTCCGTTTATTTGGAGATTACTCGAGAGGGCAAACCGAATCGAATCGATTTGGATTTGGATTGAAGTGCAAGATGCGAAAGAAAAGAAAAATCATTCCGAAGCCGTTGCTTTTCGTCTTTGCGTATCGACTTCGTACTTCGCTACTTATGCAGCTAACTCTCGTGCAAAGTGGAAGAAGTCAACGCTCGAGCCGCTCGTTCCGTACTTATAAATCTAAAAAAATGGAAATTAAAAAATTAGTTTCACCAGACCACAAGGCAAATAAAAGTCCAAGCATCACTCACAAAATGCGAAGCCACCCAACTCGAGAACAACGCTCTCTGATACGCCTCCGGCAACCGCGCAAGCAATACATCAAGTCCCACCTTCTCAACAAGCGTACCCGGTATCGCCCTCTTCATCACTCCCCTCCGACTCGGTACATCATCAAACAAATCACTCGCCTCCAATTCCGCCTGAAGCGCATTCAACGTCCCCGAAAGCTCATCACTCAAAACCGTTCGTGGTTTTGCTCCACCTGCACGAGAATGTTCACGCCAGAGACATTGGAACTCTGCTGCTGCATTTTCGGTTATTTTTTGTTGGATGTCTTTGACATATGATTGGTAGAAGGCGCTTGGAGGACCTGTGCGGTGCACCATGAGGTCGAGGTATTCGTCGTTGGAGAGGCCGAGACCGGCGAGAACTTCGAGCGAGGAGCTCGTTACACCACCTATTTCGAATGAATAGCGCGTCAGTCAATACATCCATGTATGCATCAAGGTACGTTAACGCCAAGCCAAGAATCCAGTCACGAAATGAGATAGAATGAAATGTAAAGGTTTCCCAGGAATCAATGATGCGGGAAGACAAGGTGAAATTGGCGAAAAAAAGTGAAAAAGATAAAGTAAAAGAAAACGGCGAGTAAAATCCAATTTAAATCGAAATTAAATTATTAAAAAAGGAAAGAAGCAATCACGATCAAGAAGAAAAAATCGTACCTTTATTCGCGGAACTATCCTTGAACAAAATCACTTTCCGCTTCTCGAGGTAAAGTCGTGCCTGCTGCGTCAGGAACAAGTTCGCACCCTCGACAATGTACTTGAAATGCGGCTTGCCCTCGCTGTCGATCAGGGAGGCAACATTCGAGATGTTCACTGCTTCGGGCCTGTCAAAGAGCGATTGAAACAAGAAGCCAGAGGGCAGCGTGTATCAGTGAATAGTGAATGAAAGCGGAGCGTAAAATTTACTCTCCCCACGAGTGGAAGGCTAGGCACATGAAAACGAAGGAAGGGTACACTCACCGACCGCCGCATGGAACGAATAGGTCCGCCTTGAAGCGGAAATGAGCCGTATTCCGGAAGTCAGTCCCATCCAATACCACTTCTCCCGCTACATACAAACGAAATTCAAAAAAAGTCAAATTCGCATTAATCAGTACAAATCTCCACAGAACGAACGAGATTGAAATCGGGATAGGAGAGGGGTGGTGGTAAAGGAAAGGAAAACTTTTTACTTACATGGCAATTTGACATCCTGATCTTCAACGAGGACGATATACCCATCTTTCCCAAGTTTTGACCTGTCGAAGTTTGAAATCGGAACACGCAGCTTGGCGAGCCGGATGAGTTCCTCGCGATCGAGACCTGCAGGGTCGGCGAGCACGCCACTGCCGTCGATGACAGCGACAGTCTTGTCACTACTTAGCAATATCTCGTCTGCGTCACATCAGCCATAAAAGAAAAGAAAGGAATGAAAAGAAAGACAAGGGAAAGTGTTTCAGCGAATTAGGATTTACAAGGATATTTATTACACGAGAAGATAAAATCACGCACTCGAGCCCAAATCACCATCCGGACCACCCGTCTGCACCTTCGTAATATCCTTCTCGCGTAACCCAAGTTTATTGTATATCCCGAGAACGTACTGCCTGACCGACAACGACGTCATACCGTACTTATCGTGCGGTACGCCTCCGAGTGCTTCTGCGCTCTTGCCTGTTGTGAATGACTTCCACCACGTTTCAGCACCGCGCTCGCGTGCATGTACTACATGTAACAAAGAATAGTGAGATTCTTGCTAAAATACTGAGAGTGAGAAGACTTACGTGCAGCCCAGTCCATCATGTCTGCCGTACCCTCTGCTCCGAGAGTTAGTGCAAGTGAAGCCAGTAAAATCAAAGTTACACACCATCTGGACCAAAGAACAAGATTTCTTGCTTCCCATACAGGTCGACGATCTTCTCCTTAATCCCAGGACTCTCTCCAGGGATGAGCAAGTCAATGACTGCCTGTATACACACACCAAAACAAACAAATCCCAGTAAGCAAACCGAGGAAAATGTACTCCAAAAGCACAAGATGGAGGATAAGATACTTACATCTACATATTTCTCAAACGTCGTCCTCGGGTTCGCTCCCAAACTTGGCAATATAGTCCCCTTCGCACCACCCTCTGGTATATCCTTATTCTTCAAACTCTGCGTCGCCGCCAGCGCATAATTCTCATCAAACAATTGTCTCTGATTAATCGAATAATTCTCCTTATTTCGACTGCGGACGATACGAATCCCACCACGCGCAACGTCTCGGAAGCGAATGTGGAAGCCACGGAATTCGGCGCCAACGACGAAGAACATGCCGAATGGCCTTGAGGGGTACTCGACGGCCGGAAGGAAGTCTGGTGTGAGACGGAAGGAGAGTGCGACTTTTGTGGGTTGGTAGAAGTTTGTTTTGAGGACCGCTCTGTATGTGGTGTTCGATTATTCAATTATTCTGGTTGATATTACTTTAATCAAGGAGACAACTGACTTGTTGAAAATAAGCAGACTCTCGAGGACTTGCTGTGCATGCTTGTTTGCGACTGTACGACGGATCTTGTCGTGTAGTTCCTCATCTGAGAGTGGCTGCTGGACCTTCAACCTCTGGAAGGAAATAGTCGGGCTGACAACGCAAATGAAGATGTTAAATTTAGAACTTGTGTATTTAAAATCGCGACGAAAAAGACATACACAAGGTCCTGACTCGATGTATTCGGATAATGCGTCATCGCGAAATTCACGTACAACAAATGCACCTAAAAAGACAATCATCAGTTTGGTTCTCTCTGTTCGAAACCACAGGAAGTAAAAGGTACTGACAAGCTCGGGGTACGCCGCGATTGCCTCCATGATACTTTCACGCGTGAAAGTCTCTTCACGGAACCGGCGCTTAATTGCATTGAGCACTTCGGCGTGCTCCGCATTACTCTCGTCGAGAATCCCGCGCAACGCAAGATACGCCGGTCCAAGGCGATTACAGAAGTGTTGTGCGAAGATCCAGCCGCAGTCTAGTAGAAGAGAATAACGCATTAGTCATTGCTAATATGGCAAAACGCGTGATGATTGTATAGAAGAGGAAACATACAAGCATAAGTAGCTTCCTGTACAGCGTGCTGCTGCTCGTTCGCGCCTTCTCCACGACGGAAGAACGGGTTATCCGGTAAACAATACAGCAATGACGCCTCCTTCACCACTTGCAGGATCGCATGCTCGATCGGAGGCGTCCCGGGTGGAGGATGCGGGAGCGGGTTCAAATAAAGGCTAACGACCGTAATCCCATTCGCAAACTGTTCAACATACTTCCTACTCGCATACAGGGAGTAAAAATGATACAAATCGGAAAGCGCGGAGAAGAGTGCCGTGGTGGAGCCCATGCGGTACCCGATAACGACGCGCTTTTCGCGCGTACCTTCGACGTCGAAGACTTCGATGACAGGTCCTGTACGCGCTTCGACTGTCCAGAGGACGGCTTGGTAGATTGCGAGCGTGTTGGCTGTTACCTTCTCGAGGAAGACTGGGTCCGAGACGCGTCGGATGTCTGTGCGTCCTTGCGCATCTTTGATTGAGTCGTGCTTGGGGAAGGAGCACTTCGAGATGAAGTAGCACCTGAGTTGTTGCGATGCAGTTGCCGAGACGGCGCCACCTGAACGGTACGTCTCGAGCCTGTAGCACTTTTCTGGAGTTGCGCCGTCCAGGAACAGCGCGTCGATTCTATTTCAAAAATAACAAATCACGCGGGAAAAAAACATCAGAAAAGAAATTCGGAAGAACAGAAGCTGGGTATATGCGCATGAAAAAACACATATGCATAGCATATACACGTACCTCTTCTCGCATGTTGCACCAGGTCCGGTGCTGGCGGTTACACCAGGCTGACTATTATGTATGAACGTCGCCCCACGTCCATCTGGGTTGATCTTCTCGAGTTCGATGAAGAGCGCACTGGGGTCATGTTTCGTGAACGCAAGGATCTTCGCACCATATAGCGCAAGGACGTGATCCGCGACTCCCGAGGCAGACTCTGCGGCGAAATACGTGTCG
Organism: Fomitiporia mediterranea MF3/22; assembly: GCF_000271605.1. NCBI lineage: Eukaryota > Fungi > Basidiomycota > Agaricomycetes > Hymenochaetales > Hymenochaetaceae > Fomitiporia > Fomitiporia mediterranea. The sequence goes on along the minus strand of NW_006760401.1, from coordinate 1,180,899 downwards.
TCGATGCCGAGGTGGTCGTAGAACCATGCCACTTCGTTGGGGACGAGAGAGGGAGGGATGAACCCACCCGATGCGACGAGACGCTCGACTTCGCGTCGTTGCGCGTCTTTGCCCTTGAAAATGGGTGTGGTGTAGCCCGGTGCGTTGGTGACGACGCCTACGCTCGCTGGGCTGCTTGTCCCGCTGCTGCTTGCGGTTGGGGTGAGATGGGCCGGCCGCGGGATTGGTATTTTGAGATTAGCAGCAGCCTTGTCAGGCCCTTTGTCGGACATGATGATGATGGATTGACAAAAAAGGTTGAGATGAGTGTAAGTGAGGGGTAGGATGAAGAAATGCGGAGACAGGGTAGAGGTGTTTATGTACTGGAGGATGGATGTGTGTTAATTTGAGGCGACTGTGGACCGACGACCCTGCAGGTGATCACCGGTCCTCCTCCCGTTTTCGTTTCATCTCACCTTTATGCGCTATTTTGCATCGCTTTTTTTCTCCTTCTTTCCTTTCTGTGATCATAGTTAGACCAATCGATTAGAGACGCGAAGGTAAACGTGAATGGCGTGCATATAAAACTTTTGAGCATCGTTCGTCGGGACAATATCACGTCTTTCTCGCGCACGTTTACCGCGTCTATCCTCTCAATGAACCTCTTCCTCTGGCCGCTAAGCCCGCTCAAACCAAGTAAATGCACGCCGGATCTGACCCGACCGCACTACATTCAAGACTGCACACTCAACCTATCGGACCTCGTCCGCCCATCCACCTTATGCGCACATTTCGCGCCTTCACATAATACAGCAACACCATATTCATCTGGCCGGTCATGAGTCGCTCTATTGAAACTGAAACTGGTAGGGTGTCATCGTTCCGACGCCTCTTCTTCCGAGTTTCGTCAGGTGATCTATTTTGACCGTTCTAGATCGGATGTTACAAGCCTTTTCGTCATATGTTACCCTACTTTGCACACTCATATTTGATGTTCGAATGTCCGAACAGTCGTCGTTTCAATATCATTGACTCATTAAAGCCGAAGCCATCGAGCCGGGACGAAAGGAAGGAACCCTTCATTTGATAATTGATATCACTGTCCTTTCTAACTCTACTCGTCGTGGTGCATATAAACAAACGCACCCCAAACGTCTGACATTACGCTTTATGGACGTGGTACGAACCATACGACGGATTAAAGTAAACACATAGAGAGCTTTGTTTCGCCGATAGTCGTGCGATCGGCTTCTCAAATTTCCAGTCGCATAACAGTTGACTTCGCACTCGGAAAGTCGACGCCGTGTGTCCTCTACTTACTTCGGCATATACTCACTGCATGGGATATTTTGTTTCGCTTGCTTACTCTGCTACTGTACATGAAGCAACAAGCGTCGGCGCAACTTCTCGCCGCTTGAATTCGAAATTCCAAGTTCCGTGAGTCTCGACCACAGCTCAGGCTATGCCTGTCATTGCTAGCGCGGGGTAAGCTCCGTCCACAACCGCCACCTATTTATAATAAGTACAAATACCCACTATTTATAAACACACTCGTCCGTCGGACCAACCAAGTCCAATTTTATCCAAGTAATGAAGCATTACAGTATATATGCGTGTTTGCGGAACTAAATATTACCGCCGAGAAACACAGGGAGTTTGAGAGTGGAATTATTTTTTGAGAGAGAAAGAGAGAGAGAGGGCTACTCCGTAGGCGACACCTTCCCCGAGATCCTCTCACACGCCCACCGAGCCGTTTCCACCGATGCGTTAATCAACGGATCCAATCGTGCAAGGTTCCAGCTTTCTCTTTCCCTTTTGAGTTTTCCATCTCCTTCCGTGTCATGACGAGAGTCCGGGGGGAGAGAAGACGAAGAATTAGAAGGGTATGGAGGGTAAAGAGCCAACGCGGCGAGTGCAAGGTACGTATGATACGGATCAGGATGCGCACCAGGCGCTTTTGCAAGTCCACCTAGTCGGAATTGACAACGCGAGAGGAACCGTGCGTGCGTGAGTCGTTCGACAAAGTCGGATTCTTCGTCTTGTCGTTGGCGTTCGAAGTCGTTGTCTAAGGAACTGGGTCTGGGACTCGAGGTAGATTCGATGTCGTGTGATTGTGCTTGTGGATAACGCTTTGACGAGTCTGGCGATGACATTGTTGATGAATCCTGTCCGCCGAGTGCTCCAGAACGTAATATCCGCAATGCAGCTCCGCACCAGAAGCTGTAGCAAGCATCTCCTTCTTTTTCCGTTCGACCGCTAAACCCGCCACCCTCTACTTCCCCTTCTTTTCCGCTGGTACCTTCTCCAGTTTCTTCTAGGACGTACAACGCCTGTTGTTGTTGTACAAGCCATCGCTCTGTCCTCTTCCTCTCCTCTTTACTCAACGTAGCCTCGGCGCAGTGCGTCTCGGGTGCAAGAGCGAGCGTCGCTAGCGCGCAATACGTCGGGCCACCTAGATGTTCGATAGTTTAATTAGCAAGGACATAAGGACACACAGTATCGCCGAACGTAAATAAAATGACAAGGAACCTAAAATGAATGGATATAACGCAGGATCGACGCTTTACAGTCCACGGAAACGCTAAAACGCTATTTGTGAAAAGCTTATCCAAGGGTCGAGACCATGCACAAGCCCGATTCAGGACAGGGGCTTGATAATAGTTTATGAATCAAGCTTGTGATAAGCATGAGGGCGAGATACGAGGAACGAGCGATAAGCTGCTGAAGCGCGTGATAGTACTGCGCCTCACCAGGGAAGTCGTTTTCAGGGGAGAAAGGCATGCTCGGGAAATGAAAGGATGAAACGGAACGCTCACCCTGCGCTTCATTTCCGGGAGCCTGCCCAAACCCACCCTCATAGCTCATACACCCGCGCGCAAACGCAAGCGCACGGGAAACGTCAACGCCCGTCCAGTCGTCTAGCATCGCACAGATTGCGAATGCGGTGTATACCATTCGGATGTCGGCTTCGCCTTGTCCGGGGACCGCGCTGAAGCTGTGTGCGTATATGCGTTATATGCGTTCACAACGGATTATTATTATTATTATTTGAAGATGTAATTATTATTATATTTGGATTTATGGGAAAGCGGATGCGTACCTTCCGTCATCCTTTTGAGTCGCTCGCAAGAGACCGATGAGACCCTGTCTGTCGAGTTGCGAGAAGTCGTCCCGGAGAATCGCTAGACTGAGTAGCGCGGTGTATGTCATGATTAGATGCGGCAGGTCGGCATCTAGTGCATGCTACATAATCGTCGAGATAGACATAGTTCGTACAATGCGCAAAGATTTGTTGTGCAGGGGAACGACTTTAGACATGGGATTAGACACTAAAAGCCAGTATATGCGCACCGTGGCTTGGGCTTCCGACTCGTTAAACTCAACATGCATAAACGGGCCAGGACGAAATCCGCCTATATGCACTGCCTTTGTATCCCGATTGTCTTCACATTGATCAGCCTGCAGCTCTGCTACCATTCCGAAATGTTATGTCCATACCTGCGCTTCACAAGTCCATCGTCACGTTGCGTACCTTGATAAACGGAGATACACTCACCCTTCATTAACCCGTCCTGGCCTCTTCACTTGTTGCGACCAGATCCACACACGCCATGCCTCTCTATCTTCATTACTTATCTTTGTGTCTAGCAGGCCTAGGATATCGAGTGCGCCAAGACAGTAGAATCCAATCGCGACGCTACGGGATTTCGTTCAAAGCCACGTTCCGCACCAACAGTTTGATAGTCATCGAAAGCATATAGGAATCAATCCAACGGAGTATCAGTAACGCATTTATCATATAATGAAAGATTATGTTGAAAGAAGATTAACGTACCGTGCAGAGTCCGCCTCTGCCATCTCAGAAGGCAAGCCGTATAGACATCGTTTGCAGAAGTTAGCATGTGCAACTTTGTTGAGCGCGCCGAGCTCAATGTTGTCATTCATCGTCGGCATCCCCTTTTGAAAATGACAGCTTATGCCTATGGATAATTACGAGAATGGGTTAGTAGAATGAAAGCGTACGGAAATATGATCAAGCATTGACATGACATAGAACGGCATCAAACACTTATCGGGTAAATGTTTCTCACATCCGAGTCCAGATTGCTGGACAGTGGGAGACAGTCGAAAGATCAAAAGTAACACGAATTAAATTCAGAGACGGAATAAAAATACATTTATTATTGCACAACAACAGCAAAACCTTATGTACTAGTAATTATTATAGTCCATCATCGTACAGCTTTCGGGACAGTGCAACATAGAACCGTTCAAGGTCAAACTTCAATCGTGGATCCCCGGCCTCACTCTCTTTCTTCGCCTTTATTCGCTTGTCCTCAGCTTTCCGCACAGCCGGAGAGACAAACGCGGATGGTCTTGGAGGGGAAGACTGGATATCGGCGGAGCTTGGAGTAGTAGTTGTTGACGAGTTACGCGGGGAGTAAGGAACTTGTTCAACGATCCAGTCAAATACAGCTGAAAGTTTATCGGTGGATGATTTCAGCGCAGCATCCTCCGCCTCCCTGTCCTTTGACTTCTGTGATTCGTCTGCAGAGCTCTTCTTCTCTGATGGAGATTTCCGTTCGCGATCCTCTCGATCCTCTACCTCTTTTCGCCACGCGCCGACCAACCGGCTCCAGTCTTTCCAGTTGAAGTTCACATTCACGTGCGAGAATGGATCCGAGAGGCTGTTCTTCAGAGAGTTCGGGAGAGCAAGGTCAATATTCCATTCATTGTCAGGCCCTAACCCCCCTCCTCCGCGGACATCCCAGTGGTCTGCACCCTCTAGTATACCCAGGAATTCACCCCAGCGTGCGCTCCGTACGGTTACTAAACCATCGTTACCCCATTGTTCTTCTTCCGGATGAGAATGCTCCTCTCGTTCGCGAGCTTCAACGCCATCCAGGACCGTCTTTGGAAGAAACAGCGGGTGCCACACGTTCATACTTTTCGTTCGAGCAGCAACGCTATAGTAGCGGACGCGAGGATCATCTGGAGTCGCTGGATTAAAGATATTCTGCAGATATTGGGTGCTGAGATTTGCATATGCTGGCGAGTCAAGGACAGACAGAAGAAGCGTCGTCAAGGAAGATGGCAAGTTCGTTAACGAGAAAACTGTCGGTGTGTCCGTGGATTCGGACGCCTTCTGTGACACTTTTTCTGCCTGTCGTTGAAGCTTCCCAATCCCAATATTTTCCTGGAAAGTATGATGAATATCGATGTGCTCAGAGAAAAGTGTCAACGTACGCTGCACCAGTCCATGAATGGGCTTCCTCGGTGAGGTGTACAGACCGTTGTTAGCGAAGCTGGATTGTATTCCTTCGGCTTCACATGCGTAATAAGATGTCGACAGTCTAATCCTCCCATTGAATGAGCCACAAAATTGATGTCGCGCCCAGGGGCCGCTTTACGCAAATATTGATCTAACCGCTCCGCTCGCGATTCTACCGAGCCTGTGCTGCTATAGACTCAATAAAAACAGTCCTCATGTTGAAGAGCGTATACGTACCCAGGAACCCCGGTTACAATAACCTCTGCACCAATTTTCTTCTTCAGTATCTTAAGAATGTGTGCCCAATAATGTAGTTGAAGCATAGGGAAATTCGATGGTCCTCTAACGTCGTAACCATACAGGCCTTCGAAAATATGCAAGGGGTCTTCAGTATCCATGCCGAGGAGTCAAACCATGCTACATACCGTGACACAGGACAATGGGATTTCGAGGTGCTCGGATCGGGTCAAAGAGAGTCGGATTGAGCATGAGAGAATAAATGGGGGTCAGGGGCTCGTTTGGGGTTGTATGAGATGTGGGAGGCGTTCGACGCTCTGGTGAAGGAGTACTCGGAGGAGTGGGTTTCTCGGTTGGCTGGTTCTCCTCAACGGAGCCTTGGCTATTTGCCTCGTCGACGGAGACAGAATGTGCTCTCCGAGTAGGATGCGCGGAAGCTGTGTTCCATGGCCAAGGCTTTAAACGGCCCCAGTGCGAGTGTAAAAACAAATTAGCTAGCTCCTACGTTAGCCATGAAATGTACTCTAAGCAGATGGGAACACACCTGTATCTCGTTCACCTTGCCCCTTAACACTACGCGCTAGTAACGTTTCTGACCTCACTGGCGAGCCTTCAGACCTTCGTAACGCTTTCCCATTGATTCTTCCATCCTTCCCGGATTCACTTTCGGCCTTCTGTAGAAGATAATATTGACTTGACACTGTGATTGACGAGAACACGTTGAAGAGCCGACGAATGAATACCGCCACGGGGACAGGAAGAGAAAGAGATTGCATGTCGCAAATAATATCGCGGAAATTATTTCATCGAAGATTGAGTCGATTTATTATGGATGATACGATCTAGTTATTGCTTTGCGAACTGTCCTGTAATGCGATTTAGGGGATAAACGACCAAGAGGTGTGCTGATTTACTTAGACGTGTTTTGAGCCTTTGTGCACGTGCACCTCTCCAGAGCACGTGCACTCTACAGATGCCACCAGGAATGGTGTGGCCAACTTATTTTCCTACAGCAGCAGAAGGTCTTCCAGAATGGTTCTCACTTTGCCGGTGATTCAAGGTTTGATGGACATTGTATTTGCATACTTTTGCACGGTTTATCAGGAATTCAAGCCAACAGTTTCCGGCATAAAGAACTAATAGAGGCAGGCTTTTCACGATACTAGTAATCTCCAAGATTCGCAAACACACGTTCGTTCAAAGCAGACCAGACACGCATATACTTACGTTTACTCTACTCTAAGTCAGTAACGTTTCACTGATAATCAAGTACTCGTGAGTCTTCTTCTCTTCCAGTTACTTTCAGCACTGCTTCAACGATGTGTTCCATCGCATGTCATCTGAACAACATGCTGTAACGCATGATGAACAACAACAGCACACCATTTCTCTCAGACTCTGGCCACGCATTGATGTTCTCAAGTTGATTGAGTTGAACGTCATGACTGTTTAATTCAAGTGGCCCGGGCTGACGAAGGGAAATATCTCAATTGACATCTGAGAAGGTTGTCTTGTTCTGGGCGAGGCAGCTCAAAGGAATGTTGACGAGAAAGGATTCATTCTTCGTGAGAGCTACGGGTCGCATCGACTGCTCTTGACTGTCATCTGGAAAAGTAAGCTAGAAGTTACATTCCCGCAGCCTTCTGATATCAAAGCATCAGTCTGTTGACCGTTACGCTCCCTAGGGGTTCACCAGAGCATGCCCGATGTAGACTCACTATCTTTTTATTAATACAATGTTGTTGATTATCCTCTTTCACCCTCGCAACCACTCGTTCTCATCAGAATGACGCTCCCACTGTTATGCAATTTACCCTTTAATGTAGAACATAATCACTTCCATCGTGCACGACGGACCTTAGAGAAGTTGATTTCTAGATGCCAACAGACACTATGAATCATGACACAAAGAACACTTGATCTGAACAAGACAAATGGCATTGCGTATTGTCCGTGGATGTGGTTAAAAGGACAACACCTCAATCAATTAAGACGACTCGTGCTGCTAGATCCCAGGACTTTTTAATGGCAATTCTTGACTCGAGTCAAATCGTCTCTCTTGCATCAGAGTGGTATATTCTGCGAGTTTGTGATCAGGATTGTCTACTGCTCTATACTGTTTATTTATTCATTTGTTTATTCATATAGATGATGCATGGTTTGCTTCTTTCACCCTTAGAGTTTGTTGCCTTATCCCTTATTCACTGCCATATTCAAAGTTGCAACGATTACTGTCTTGGTATGTCTCTTACTCTGTTTTCTTAACGTGTATTGAATACAATGATGTGTGCCTTCAGACATACGACTACTTGCTGACAATAGGACGTGAGAAGGAGCTCATCTGGCCCTCACGCCTTTCTGTTGTCAAAATCCTCTTCCTACTGAATCGGTATATCCTGTTCGGCGCGATTTCCGGTGACTTATATTGTACAGTGAACGTCTTACGTACATTATCATGGGACTGACAATTCCACGTTCTTAATTGCAGTAATTCTTTCTCTTGATCCATCTGCTCGAGTGAGTAAACACACTTTCTCCTGGATTGGAGGTCTAATACTTGTACCAGGGCTGTATTACTGCCTTTCGGATATGCAGCGGTATGCCGAAATTTGGCAAAGCTATATTCACATGTCATTGACATGAAAACATAGCCTTCACAACTGCTGAGTATTATTTTGCAGAATGTGGGTCCTAGTCTCATAACACTCTGGTTACACATAATCTGATGTTTTAGTGGTCCTGTACACTCGAGCATATGCTATCTGGGGACGCACAAGAACGGCTCTACTCATGATTATAGCTGTCAATCTGGTTTATGAAACATTTACTGATGAATATTATAGCAAACTTATGATTTCCTTCAAACCTACAGGTCCTTGTCCCTCCTGGATTTTATCTGATATCAATAACTCTCAAAGCAACTACCTGTCTGTTCACATTGTTATGCACGTAAACCAGTATACTGATGCTTATAAAGCCGTTAATCTACCTCTCTTCCCTACTGGTTGTATAATAAATATGAATCGGCAACCTGTAATACCTGCCATGGTTACTGTCATTGTCTCAGAAGCAAGTGAGGACAAATCTTTGATTTCATTTATCCTGATATAAGTATCATGAACTCTTCTTTTACATAGTTGCACTAATAGCCGTGTTGGTTAGGGCCGGTTAGTCGACATGTATTCACTTTAATTGGTGATCTGACTGTAGAGCCCAGCCAAAATGCCACAATCAATGGTCATGAAGCAAATATCAAACAGTGGTAAGGAGACAGCTCTTGCTTTATGTTTGATCATGGAGTTGATCAATATAATATGTTGCTTAGGCGTCTTCTTTTCTGCTATAATACTCTGTGCGAATATTTGTTCGGCATTCTGTTCTGAAGAGTAATTGTTGAGCGAGGTACCCTTCCAGGCATGACAATGGCGAATATTATTGTACTTAGCGCGGCATCGCCACCAATATCCGACCTTCTCCTTACGTGTGTCCCCATTACTTTACGCTTTCTGAAATATTAATAGCTGTTTTTTAATAGACCACAAGCAGCTGTTCACAGTATATGCTGCAACAGACTCATTCTCCAGATCAAAGGTGTTCCGACTCAGACACAACATTCGCACGTCATTACAACGTCCGCCCCTCAGGTGCATCTTCGATCCTATGTAAACCATAGCGATGATATTGAAATGCAGCCGATGTAAAGAGGTATTCTTATCCTATGTTAAGTGTGCAATGGATCTTATTCAGCCGTGGTAGTACTTTTATCACCGTACATATATTACACATATTCACATTGCCCATTTCAACTTGTTCCATCATTCGATGCTGGACGTGCAATGAATCCCATTTGACTACAGTGGTACTTATTTTACTGTATGTAGATGCACACATTTATACTGCTCGTTCCAACTTGTGCAACTTTAAGCACTCTTGTTACCCTTTTTAGACTTTATTGAATAGAACTCTACTTCGTACAGGAACTTGGCATATTTACAGGCTCTGGTAGATTAAGAGACAAAGAAGGTTACCTCTGAAGACAACACGATATAAGCGAAACACGAGAGTGGGATGGATATAATGAGGCACCAACCCGGTGCCAACCTCGCCAAGTCTCAACATGTGGGCATCCACGACTAAAACACTCCAAAGGCAAAATAAGATTTATAAATTTATCTACATTAAACGATCATATTAATATAAATTAAATCCAACGCGACAAAGCGCATTGGTTAGTGAACATATGTGGTGGTCCCGGTCCAGCAAGCTATGCACACAATCCTAGCTCCGTCTAACCTCACGCCTAAGCCAGCAACGATACTTTCAGGGGTACAGTACCGTTTTCGAATCCTGGTTCATTAATAACAGGATGCTGGACAAAGCCAATCTTCCATGATATCTCTGGTCCCGGCTCAAAGAGGAATTTCGTGAGCAACATGTAGAGGGCGAGTTCTTTAACAATTTGATCAGAATTGCGTCTGGACGAAGGCTAAGGCAGAGGCTCACTTAATTCCATTTCAGCAAACTTGAATCCGCTAGAAAACGTAACGACGGTTTTAGTGCAAAGCACAACTTTAATATAACTCTTAGACGTACATGCAAGCACGGCCGCCTCCGAGGAAAGTCATCCTGAATAGAAAGCGAGTAAATAACAACGTAGATGTAGAATTCAATTAAAGACGTTACATTTGCGAGTACACTCCAGGCAAGTGCGCGTCGTCCACACTCTTCGGCAGGGGCTTGAGCCAGCGTTCTGGTTTCCATTCCTCGGAATCTTCACCCCAGATAGTCTTGCTCATGTTCGCGCCGACAATAGAGATGTGTACAACAGTACCCTTTCGGAGAGGGATCTGCTTGATTTCAGTCTTCCCGTCGGTAGACTTAAGTGGCCAAAGCAGTGGAAGGACAGTGTCTTTGTTGGTCCTGCCACATAGATGATAAGAAATATGTCCAAAAGAAATCCTACAAAGAACACATACACGCGATTGATGTGCGTAGCAGGTGGGTGAACACGCAGCGTCTCGCGACAGACGGCGTCAAGGTATGGTAGAGCCATGAGTGAATCATAGTCAATGTCGCCATGTTCCCTACGAGCCGCGAGGAGCTCTTCTCGGAGCTTCGTTTGCACATCCTGTCGCCTCGACAAGACATACAGGATGCGGCTCGTCGCGGAAGTAGTCGTGTCATGTGCTGCCATAATGAATGTACTATAATGCGTCCGGCGTCAGCCGACTCAATGTTTACTATTGCGAAAGCCAACTCACCTCATATGAGCTAAAAGTTCCCCATCAGGAACGCGGTCATCCCCTCTCGCTTCCGAGTTTGCTTTCACTAGAAAGGTACGTCAGATGGACTGCTGAATGGGTAGTGAAACGAACAAAGGCTCACGTATAATGCTCATGATGTCCTTTCCCCGTCCGATCTGTTCACGTACAGCATCATCGCCCTTTGCTAAAGCATCTCTCTTCTGGTGGAGAATTTTCTTCGAGTGGCCCTCAATGATATCTGTGAGTTCTGCCAACCTATGGACATCTTTCACTGGTACTAGTCCGACAAGCTTGCGTCGAAGCCATGCAGGGCCAAGCTTAACCGCTAATGGGAAGAATTGACGAAGAAAGTCGATTTTGTTGAGGGTAATCCTGTGCAAAATTACGAAAAGAGAGTTCAGCAAGGGAACACGGAGAACACGGAAGATATTACATACAGGAGCTCCTTCAAATCCTCGCTGTATGCATTCTTCGATTTTTCATTAAAAGCGTCAAATGTGTATCCAAATCCTCCTTGACCGACGAATTCAAGAGCAGAGCGGCTTATCCACTTCATGACATCAACGTATTTCTCGCCTTTTGCAACTTCGGTTTCCAGGATGTCACAGAGCTAAATAACAAACAATATAAGAACATTGCATCGCTAGATTATAACTCAGCGAGATATACGGACCTTATAGGTTATAGGATAAAACATGGGCAGAATGTCGCGCATGTGCTTTAGGGAGAATACGGGATTGAGCATTTTGCGCTGCTTCTTGTGCACTTCACCTGCAGTATCGGGGCAAATGGGAAGATGTCAATTATGATTTCAATCGGAAGTATGAAAAATAGCGATGCATACCCTGAGTAGCCAGTAAACTCGGGCCCATCGTGAGACCAAATGTTCTATGCGTGTGTTAGATTGCGTCTCATGACGCTTTGTAGTCACTCACGTTGTGAACACTTCCGTTTCCTCATAGATCATCGACTCTTTGACTAGAACGTGATGTAAAGCGAGCGGATCAGCCACAGAGAGCTCCTGGCTCTGGATTCAAAGATAACGGTCAACGTCGGATTGTTGACTTTCTCCGAGTTTAAATGATATACTCACCCCGTGAACCATGTCAAGACGGGCAACGCCTCCATAATTCCTGTACAAGTCTTGATGGAATGCCCATCCATCCGGACTATAGAAGGCCTCGAAGTTACCTGTCGGTAAATGGCATGTCAAGCACGACAATGGATCTACGGGAACGTCAAAATACCTTTCCACCATGATGTTGAAGGCGGCCCCGGTATATAGGACAAGTAGGATCGAGTGGAGAGGTACCGTAGGAGTCGCCAAGCGACAAAGGCAGCGATGGAAGCGGCTACAACCTCTCTGGTTGAAAGATCCATGTCTAGGGGGTCAGACGCAAATGCAGCCTACAGGTGATTATGGGGCGTGTTACCTTTATAATCCCGCACGCAACCAGTGTCAAAATAAATTTGCCTGGACTTTAGCGAGGCGAATGTCGCATCGACATCCCGAATCTTCGCTAATCCAAAGAAATCAATTGGGTGTCTGAGGTGCAATACATAAGATAGGGTCATGATAAACGAGCGGGAGCAACAAGAGGACGAGGCGTAATATTAGGTTCAGGAACACCTGAATTGCCGGTGAAATTGTAGCATGATTCTAGCGACTGCGTGCAATTACGATACCGCGACCCAGCAAAAGAAACCTTTGCCTTGTCAAGACACTATTCAAATCTCCCTAAGCAAACCAGTCTCAGAAGAGATTAGGGCGTCCCAAGCACCGTTGAACAGGATAGAATGGGAATCTGCACCGCCTTCGAGGACAGTCTATAGCTAATAAGTCGTACAAGATCCAGAAGATAGGTGGAACCTAGAAATGCATCAGAAGGTCAGGCTCCCGTATACGTATACGAGAAGCGTTCTGGGGTGCTTCTCATAAATTTCCCTTTCAGCAACGTCTATCAGAATGTCAATCTCCTCTTCTTTCTTCCCTAGCGACGCCACGCTTTGCAGTCTCTACAGCCTACGCGCCGTCATTTGAAATTATTGACACTTCTGCAAGAAAGTTTCAAGTTGCTGAAACTACCACGGAGAATAATCGAGCCGTCTAAGGAGCTGGAAATTCAAGGACTGGCAGGTCAAACTAACGAGTTTCTGGACTAGATTGAGTACGCGGAGGAATAAGAACATCGCCGGGTTAGCCGAGAATAGACCACGTGATGCATTTTTGCATCCGTAATTTATTTCTCGAATTCTAGGGATGCACAACTTTCTTCCGAATCCGATTCGGACTGTGTCACTGTGCAGATCGTCCATATCCTCAGTTCAGAACTACACAAGCGTTCGGTTACCAAAGGTGCAAACGTACTCGAAAACACCAAGACAAGTACGCATCTATTGTTCGCCTCTGCTCTACAGGACGATTGAAACGAGAATCACCCAAATACAAGTAAAAAGAATATCGAAATGATAGATAACTTATGTATAGCGAATAATTGACGCGGAAACATCGTATAGACTGCTATGTGCATGCTTACTTGCCCACTGGGAAAGCGTCTCCACGAACATCTTTGATCCACTGCGAATCAGCATTAGGGTACTACAATCGCGTAAGTAATATTCTTTCCACTCTTCGAACGAAATTTGCATACCTGCCAGACCATGACACCTGCATTCCAGCCCTTGTCTTTCGCTTGCTTGACGCAACCCGCAAGAGTCTTCGTGTCCATGAAGCCGTTGCTTGCATCCGCTGCTGTCGCAGGTTTACCTATAAGGAGCTTGTTTTTGTCAACACCAGTGCCCGCAATCTCAAACAAGGATGTCTTAGTCTTCGATTTGGTCAAAAGGCTGTCACAATCAGTGTAGTCATTCTCTGCGGAAGAAGATATTTCAGCTCAAGCCTATCTCCAAAAGGGTGATTTACTTACGGTTGTAGAATTGGACGTTGTACTGAGACAGGTATGTCAGTAAGCAACGAGCTATATAGAATTGAACACGGAGAAGCTTACCCAATCAATCATGTTGCCGACTTCCTTGTTCACCTTCTGGTATCCTCCACCCTTGTAGCTTTCACTGTTAAACCAAGGCGGGAGCGCTACAGATGCAAGGAGTGAGTTCTGTGAAATTGATTTACAGAGGAGACTACTCACGAGCATGGGTGATAATGTATTTGCCTTGAGGAAGTTGACCGCGAAGAGTCTTAGTGAAAGTAGCAAGCCATTCCTCAGCCTTACCATCACCAGCATTCATAGCACCAAGGTCTTCATAGTCGACATCAATACCATCAACGTTATACTTCTTTACCCAATTAGCCATATCGTTAGCAACCTTTGTCGCATCGGCACCTGCAGTAGTAGGCGTCTCCGTTGCACCGAAAGCAGAAACAATGACCTTGATACCAGCACTCTCATATTTGCTCTTGAGGCTCTTTCTTGTATTGTCATCCAGTTGTTGCCAGGCCATGGCTTGATCCGCTGCACCAGTGCTCAGGAGGAAGGATAACGCACTATAGGGAAAAGCGATCAGCAGGTAAGAAAGTTTGCGTCAGACTTCGCTATACGCACAAGACGTTGTAGCCCTGCATTGCACAAATCAGTTACGGCGTATAAAGTAAGTAATTTTAGGATACTGACCTCAAGTTTAGATACATCAGGGAGAGCGTTAGTTACCCACTTGTCACTGTAAATAACAAACTGCACATCTTATTAGAGAATGTTAATTATAAAGAGGTTGAACAGTGAACCTTTGGCCCATTTGAGGCTCCACCAGAAGATTTAGTATTAGAGGATAACTTATCAGGAGATGTTGTATTGGAAGATGAGCATCCACTAGGAGTAGAGTCGTCACCAGTCGAACTACCTGTTGGTGATGATGCAGAATCCGTTTGTGAAGGTTCAGAGCCAGAATCCGACCCACGACCTTGAGCAGTAGGTACAGCTGCTGAGGAACCTGACTGTGAGGATGAGGCGCCCGATGCACCAGGAGAAGGGCCACCGCTCACAAGAGCAGGTAACAGTGCGGGAATAGTGTGCGAGGGTGAAGACCCAGAAGCAGACTTATAGCCCGAAGATGCATCGACTGATGATAAAGAAGAGCCTGTCCCTGCAGAAGTACCGCTTTGGCAGTCACAGGGCTGAGGAGCTCCAGCTACAGCAGGCAGATACTGGAGAGACGCTAGAAGAAAAAGAGAAGAAGCTAGAGATTTGAGAAGCATTGTAGAGAGAAAGTGTTCTTCGAGTGAGAATCTACTGAAAGTGAATGAAGAAGGCTAAGCTAGACTCGTCAATTTATAGTCTGTGTCTTCTCAGCAAATGCACAGTACATTATGTCTGATGGATGTTGTCCGAGTCTGTATGACGAATAGTAAGCAAAACTGTTGACAAGCATTAGTATTCAAATGTATAAAATATTTGAAACAGAAGGCTTAGTAGGAACAGGTAAATTCTGCAATATATAGTCTTTTCTTAGAACAAATCGAGCCTGGGAGAGCTGTTTCAGAGTGTTTTTGCAACAAAACATGCCTGCAAAGGAAATTGTGAGCATTTTGCTAGTATGGACGTTACGTTCGAATGCTCAGAGTGAGATATAACCAGCTTCGCTTTTTCGCCTTCGGCGAAAGTCAGGGGGCTTGCCCCCTGGACCCCCTCTTAATAATAGTTTCAAATGTAATTTCTGTACTGTTTAATAGAAATAAATAAATAATTCTATTAGTGTAGTAATAAATATAATAAATATAATCTAAATACAATCATACTAAAGCCTCTTTAAATACAACATTATAAGTAACAAATTCTTGTCCAGGATCTCTAAGTTCTGTTGGAAATAATACCTTAACTCTTGAAACAGATGTACATCTTGATAGTGTAACATATAATTGACCATGAGTAAAACATGGAGATCTAAGATCAATTCCAACATTAGTTACAGATTGGCCTTGAGCTTTATTTATTGTCATTGCAAATGCTAAACAAACTGGAAATTGAAGTCTTTCCATTTGAAATCCAATATGCTTTTCAGATGGGTGAAATTTGATTCTTGGAATAAAATGTATTTGACCTTTCTTATCTCCAGAAATAAGTCTAACTTTTAGTTGTCTTCTAGTTGAATCAAGTAGAATACATCTTGTTCCATTACAAAGCCCATCTTCTATATTAAGATTTCTTAAAATCATTAAAGGAACACCTTTTTTAAGCTTTAAAGTAGAGGGGGGCAATCCAGAGCAAGTAATTGAACTTAAATATTCTCTTGGAAATATTGTGTTTGTATTATCAGCTCCAGTTTCAGTTAAAACTTTATCAACAGAAAAATAAGAAACCTCTTCTCCAGGAAACATTTCTAAGATCTTTTCATTTATAGATTGAACTCCATCATTCCTTGATGAAAGAATTGTTCTATTTAAAAAGAAATCATCATATTCAGAAGTATAAATTTCTTGTTCTGGATCTAATGATTGAATGTTTGGATAAATTGTGTTAATAAGTGATTCAACTGTATTTCCACATTTCATTTGTTGAGGTAAAGTAATTGCACCATTCTCTGCTGTGTGTTGACCATTTCCAATCTCAAGTAACCATTTAGAATATTGTTGATCTTCTTCACTAAGGCCTAATCTCATATTTTGAGTTAATTTGAAAACTTGTAATTGAGGCCATAATTGTGATCTTCTTAATGTTCTACTAATTATTTCTGCTCTTGAACCTTTAATAACAATTGGTAAAGTCTGTCTAAAATCTCCACCAAATACACATGTAATTCCACCAAATAATTGTTCTGAATCTTTAATATCTTTAAGAGTTCTGTCAACAGCTTCAAAACAGTATTTACTTTGAGTAGGTGCTTCATCCCAAATAATTAAAGCTGTTTCTTTGATAAGTTCAGCTAATTGAGTACCTTTTCGAATATTACATGTAGAACTTTCATCTGGTTCAAGTGGAATTTTAAATGTTGAATGAGCAGTTCTTCCTCCTTGTAATAAAAGTGCAGCAACTCCAGATGATGCAACACAAATTACTATAAGACTTTGACTTCTGAGTCGATGACAAATTGCATTATAACAAAATGTTTTGCCTGTGCCAGCTGGACCATTAAGAAAAAAACATTTTCCAAGGTTTTCTCTTGCTGAAACACAAACAGATTCAAAAAAGTTCTTTTGCTCTACATTCATTTGTTCAAATTCTTGATTTGCTAATGTAGTAAACTCCTCAGCTTGAAGTATATACTGTCTATGACTTATTAAAAATCTGTTTCCAAGTAATTGTGACCAATTTTCATTTGGTATTGGCATTGTGTCTGGATATTGTCTATCTGTACTATTTGTATACCAACTAAAAAGAAGGTATAAACAATAGTCCTCAATGAATTCTTGAGGAAAATCATTGTTTTGAGGTAAATACATTTGTAATTCATTAATTAGACCTGTATTGTTACAGTTTAGTATAAAAACTTGTGATTTGACTATATAAAATAATAATAGTTACCTTGACAAAGGTGTTCTTTATATTTTACCCAAAGTCTTCTAGGATTTGAAGGTGAACATTCAAGTAAAAGTAAAACAAACAGTTTTCTTAATTGATGAGGCATTTGATAACTTGATGCATCCAAAAGACATTGATCAATTTCATTGTCATCATTTAATAACCCAAGAGCAATGCATGCATTTTTGTATGTAGGAAAAACTTGTCTATTAACTGTTCTTAAGTCTTGAAATGATTTCGGCCCTTTAACAACAGTTAGAAGTAATCTTAAATAAAACTTTTCACCCTCTTTTGGAGATATAAAATACATTCTACCAATTGAAAACCCTCTTTTTCGTTTTGTCCATATTTTTTTTGACTTATTCCAAACATAATGTTGAGGAAATTCTTGATAAACATATTGTAGTCCATCTGTATGACTTCTATTGTATTTAAAGAATGCAGTTAATGTTGTATCCTTTTCTATATTTTGTTGCAATCTTTCAGGAGTATCAGTATTAGGATTAATAATGATAGATTGTTCATTTTCAAGATGAATTGCAAGTCTTTGTACTGGAGGAACTTCACTATGCATTCTAAATGACAAAATTCGCCAAACAGCTTCAGGTGCTGAAATATATCTTGAGTCAATATATTGTAATACTTCATTATCTTGTACTTGTTCAATTGTTGCTCTATCATGCCCTTTATTTAATAAGTAAGAAAGTGTATTATTATAAGTAATAAAAGGCATACCTTTATAAATATATTTGTGAATATATTTAACACTTTTTATTGAACCACAGGCTTCAACATTAATGTGACATTGAAATTTTTTTAATAATACTTTGTTATAAGGAACAACTCTGTTATTATTAAGTTCAATTTCTTTATTATTTTTTATCCAAATCTGTTTTTTATCTCTTCTTCTATATTTTGGATATGAATCTTCATCAAATGTAGTTGTATCTCGGAATGATTTAGGGAATCCCTTTTTACATTTCTGACCTAAATAAGAATTTTATTTATTTAATAAGTTCTGTCTAAACTGATTATAGAATAAAATAAGTATATAAAGATCTTACCTGGTCTACTATTTGATTCTAAACAGCCAGTTATACCTGTTCGACATTCATGATACATATAAGAAGCAACTAATTCAAATAATTCTGGGTCTTTTTCTTTGTCTGGTAATTCTGCAGAAATTGTATCATCTACATCTTGAGGTGTTCTAAGTTTTGAATCCTCATGCATAATTAATAAAAGATGCATATGAGGAAGACCTCTTTTTTGATATTCAATAGTATAAATATGTGCAACACAGTTCCCTTACAACAAATATAATATAATTAGTATAATAATAAGATAAAAAGATTCTTATCTACCTAAGACTTTTTTCTTCATTATAAATTCAATAAGAGCTTGAACTTTTGCATGAAAAACTCGAACAACTAAATCAGGTCTATCAGCTGCAGTTTGTCCAGGTTTTAATTCTCTTTGAATTTCAGGCCATTTTGGATTTGCTGTCATTGTAATAAAATAATCAATATGTTTGAAAAATCTTGCAATTGCCATTGAGTCTTGATAAAGTTGTTGCATTTGTCTTGCACTTCCAGAAAAACTCAAAGGAAGAATAATCTTTTTACCTATATTATTTAAATATTAAACTCTTGAAAAAAACTTAAAGAAAGATTAATCTTTTTACCTATATCAGTTAAATTAGTATCTTCAGGAAGTCTATCCATTAAACCCTTTGCAGTTTCAACTCTAATATGTTCTTGATTTTGAACAATCCAATTAAGATTATGTTGTTCAATTGTTGCCCAAGAGTCTACTAAGAATTCTTGAAAAAGATCTTTTGAAAGAAATAATGGATCATTTCTTCTGTTTTGTCTACAAAAGATTGAGTATGCTGAATAGTCTCTTAATGTTACATAACCTCTTTTTCCACTTGATACTTCAATATTAATATTGTCTTGTATTTCCTCTTCTTGAATTTCATTCTGATGATTTTGTCTATTCTCTAAAAGTAATTTAATTAGTATTATATATCTTAATTGTATTTGATTTATATACCTTCATCAATATATTTTATTGTATTGACAGAAAATCCGAGTTCACCATAAGGAAAAAGAACAACATAATGTAAAGGTTTGTATAATGGACTAATTTCAGATATTCTTTGCATATTATTTTGATTCCCTTGTCTTTCAATAATAATATCTCTCCATTTCTCTCCTGTAATTGGAGCATCACCATCTCCAGGTAAAAGAAGACCTATTTCATCTAGAATGAATTAATATTAGTATAAATATTAATATAATAAATTAATAGGTTAAAAACAAATGAACTTACTTGCTGTTGGTAAATTATATCTTCTTCTATCCTTTTGAGGATCTAATGTAAGTCTTAAAGTAACTTGATTAACTCTATTATTTTGAATTCGCTGATTTGCTGTTTTAAATGTTCTAACCCAAGGATTATAATGTATAATTATATCATGTATAGTTGACATAACATTTCTTCTAAGTTGTTCATTTGAAATATCAGGTTCATTATTCCTTAGAGGAACTGGATTATTTTGAATCCTTTGTTGAATGGCAGCATCTTTTGAATCTAATAAATAGATTTGTGCAAATTGTCTATAATGTATTTTAACTTAAAACAAAATTTATAAAGTGTATTTAAGAATAAATACCTTTGAGGTGTAGTTCCTGTAACTGTAGTTGTAGGAAGAAGACTTCCAATCCAATGATGAAGTTTTCCATTTACTTTAAAACAAAAAGGACCTCCTGTATGTATAGATACATTATTTGTAATCCCAAGACTTGTAAATGCAAAAGCATTATTAAAGTTTCTAATAGAAGATAAAAAGTGTTTTGACTCTAAGGTTTCACCTTAAAGTTACAAATTTATTTAGTGTTAATAAGTATTAAATAAAGTAAAAAATACCTTCATATAGTTTTTGAAGTTCAGGTGGAGGAAGTCTTGGTAAAGGAACTTGAACTTTACCACTTAAACAACACATAGCAAATTTCGGATTTGTAATAGTTGAGCCTTTTGATTTAGTCTGTTCACATCTCCAATGTAAAGCATTACAAAATCGACACAATACATTCATATTTCCTAAATCATAATATTGAATACTTGTAGTAGTAATAGATGGATCTCTTGCATAATTAAGACCATTTCTGATAAAAATTCATTGATGTATTTCTTGATTTTCTTCATTAATTATACTTGCAAAAGGGTCATTCTCAAAAGGGTTATTTAACTCCTAAAACAATAATAATAATACTTAGTATATAATAGTTTATAATGATATAAAACTATACCTGATGTAATTCTGGATTTTGAATAGTATTATTAATAGTATTATCAAGTCTTTCAATATTCTAATAATTATATTAGTTATTATATTACTTAGTAATAGTAAAAATTAGTAATAATTAAAGTACCTCTTGTAACTCATTATTTTGTATTGTATTTTGTGTATTATGTACTTCTTCATTGTAATTTACATTAATATTCGAGTTATAATTATTTGGCTGCATAATAGTTATAGTTACATGATAAATCATAATATGGTAAATAATAAAAATGTAAATGATAATTTACCTGTTGCTGAGTAGGTGCAACAGACGAATATGTACTGTTTGACTGTCTATATCTTCTACTATCTGAAGTATTTAAAGGCTGAGATTGTACAGGATTTGTAGTAGAATAATTCTGTGGCTGATAATAAGTAGTATTATTTCTACCTGTATTATTCTGATATTGTCTTTCATAAGAGTACTGTTGAGAATAAGTTGGCGTGTTTGTAGTACTTGTATAGGGTCTTTCATATTGTTGATTTTGATTATTATTAACAGACTAATAAATAAGATTTTAGTATTTTAGTAATATAAAAACAAAAGAGTTACATACAGTTTGCCTTTGAGTTCTTTGATATCTTTCATATTCATACTCATAAGTAGAAGATGTTTGTGTATTTTGTTGTGATTGAGTTGGTATCTATAATTATATAAATTTTTAATAATAAAAATAATAAGTATGTAAAATTCTTACTGAATGTCTATATATTCTTGTAGGATTAAGTTGAGCATTTAGAATTTCTTGCCTTTGATTCATAACTTGTTGTAATTGAGAAGAGGTTCGATGTGGTTGTGGGATAGGAGGTAATGTTAAAGGTGGAGGAGGTGGAGGAGGTGGAGAAACTGAATTATAATGAGGAGGATTAATAAATGGATTCTCTAACTCAGTATAATTCCAATGTGGTGATCCAGAGGGACTTCCTTGAGGTGTTCTTCGCCTCCTATGACTGGGACTTTCTTGTTCTGATTGGTATCGATTATCTTGTCTTCTCCTTTGTCTTTGTCTATTTGGTGTTACTGGAGGAGAATTCAAACTTATTATTGCATTATTGTTCTCATTATAATATGGAGGCGAATTAGAACCCATATTATAATCTAGTAAACCAAACATTATAGTAAGTAAATTAATTCATAATAACAAAATTATATAAAGAACATACTAATTGTAATAAGATTGTGGTTAGTGTAAAGTAGTTGTAATAACACTTTAAGAATCAAGCCAGTAGTAGTAATAAGTCTTTGAGAATCGAGTAGATTAATGTTAAAGCTGAAAATCTGTACATTATTTATAACCTTTCATTATTTATACTCATTCGAATTAAAAGCAAAGTACTCTATGACATAAATAAATATGTACAAAGTAGTACTTAGTCTATAAAGAGATAAAAAGTACAACCTTTGCTAATTTATATATCCCTTTGTACTAATGCAAATCTTGGAAGATCTTGGTAAATTACTTTGTATTAATAACACTTGTCCCTTTTTGTAATACTTTGCTGATTTCAAACTGATTTATACTAATGAAAGTCTTGGAAAATCACTTTGCTTTGATAGTAGTAGTACCCCTTTTTTATGTTTGCTGATTTTATAGACCCTTTCATACTAATTCATATAGTTTGTATTAATACATGTGCCACAGTTTTGATCAAACATAGACTAATCATGATTGATTTCGTTAACTACTATACATTGTACAAATTCTAGTATAGTTTGATCAATTCTTTGTATTCTCCATCTATCTACTTTGCCTGTATGTAACATATGGGGATCCTAATGACAGAGCTACTCTTGTTTTGCGTGTTTAATACAACTGACCAATTGCCTCTCCAGGTTCTATTCTATTCATCTCTATCTCTCCAACCTACCTGTCTATTTATCCTGGCATTCACTATCAGCCTGAATTTATTAGATCTGTAACACTACCTCTACTTCTACTCCATATTCATTACCCTTTACTCTTCTCTTCTGTTATTTCACTGCTTCTCATCATTCTCCTGTATCTCCTGTGTATCTTCCAATAGTTGCATTTTGACTAACTGGGTAATAATGCCCTTGTTTGGTTGGCCAACTCACAGTGTGACCCTCCTTACTGTTCCATTGGCCCAAAGGTACAATGGTTGTAACAATTGTGGCAGACTGAACATCTCGGATCCTGTTCTGTGTAGTCTCAGACTAATTTCGATTTGACTAACTGGGTAACAATGCCCTTGTTTGGTTGGCCAACTCACAGTGTGACCCTCCCTACTGTTTGATTAGCTTGAAGGTACAATAGTAGTAATGATTGTGGCAGACCAAACATCTTGGATCCCATTCTGCATAGTCTCGGACTAATTTCAATTCAACTAACTGGGTAACAATGCCTTTGTTTGGTTGGCCAACTCACAGTGTGATCCTCCTTACTGTTCCACCATTGGCCTGAAGGTACAATGGTGGTAATGATTGTGGTAGACCAAACATCTCAGATCCTATTCTGTGTAGTCTTAGACTAATTTCTATCAGTATACTGTTGTACCTGACACTTGGCTAATAGCTAATATGATTGTCAAGTGTAGTACATTACTCAGAAGATTAGGAACCAAAGTGTCAAGTTTGAGGAAGAGAGTAGAGGAGCCAAGTCAGGTACTATTAAGGTAATCATATATTGATCACTATTAGTTTAGTGAATCTGTGTGTTCTGTATCCTGGCACAAAGTTGTATTATATGTGGAGGAATAGACAGAGGGAGAGAGTGTGAGATAAGATGATGCCTGAAGAGCTGTTACATTATTTAGCAACAATAAAGGTCTGAAGAATGTTAGAAATCAGAGTTTCAGGTTCACACATTAATGTCTTAGGATTCAAGAGAGTCATAGCTTAGTGTCCAAAGTAGTTCCAGTATACACATGTATAGGGTAATAGTAATAGAAAGGTTCACTTAATTATGTACACACATTGAGGGAAGAACTGAAAGTAGTAATTTTAAAAGTAGTAATAAGAGACAGAGGGGAAGGAAATTAACTATGTGTAATTAAATGTTTATTAGAAAAACTGTCTATTTTATTTGTTGCTCCTTACTATTGTACTAATTCTATGCACTGGTGTAATAATTAGAGTAAGAACAGAATTAGCAGAATATTCTCACGGGTAGCAAGTTTTGCAGACAGGAATGAGACGCGTCTCGGAAATTTGACTGTATTGGGCTTAGTGCATACTACAAATAGTTTAGTTTGCTGACTAAAATTCGGACTTTAAAGATGTGGCACAGTTGCAAGAGGGGGGTTGTCTTTACTATATAGATGCTATATGTTACGCCTCAATTGCCTATTCTAGCAATATATACAACAGTATATTTCTATGCACTGTAGGTAATCACCAGTTTGGGCTCGCATAGAGACCGTACAATAACAATGATAATTAAAATTAGATGAAACTAGCAATGTGGCTGAGGGTAACAACCGAGCAGAGAATGTTGAGGTCATGAAGACATCACGTACAGTGAGGTCCGGAATTGACCTGGAATTGTCGATGCATTTCAGTATACAACAGGACTAGGATGGAATAAACTCTTCACTGCTAAATATATTCAACAGGATCTTTGATCCAGTATACGGTCCCTGGCAAATGCTTTATTCTTCGTACATGATGTAAAATGCTTCCTCATTGTGCGAATTCAGAACCTTGAGCTCATCTCACTTAGTAATAACATTTTACTTGTATTGGTATCTTCCGAATTTCATTTGGTCTGAACTGGTTTGCTTCCTTTCAAGTTTGCTCGATTTTTGCAGTTCTGGCTCGTTCGAGAACTAGTAGTATGTATTTTGCTTCCGTTTATTCATGGACGGGTTCTTTGTGCAAAGTCTAATGATGGTTATGCAACAGATGGAGTAACCCTCAGGCTGTCGTTTGATGGCCGTGCAGAACGGATGACTCAAACGACAGCATGTCTAACCATGAACGAGGAGTATTCTTTCGTCTTTTCCATCCATCTGTAACAGAGTTTACTGCAAAAGACTAGCAGTCAAATAGATTTATAGTGTTTTTAATTCTTATTTTTGTTGAACGAGAGGCCTTTGTTCATTATTTAGTGAAAGGATAATTCTGTTATTGTTTAATATGACTTATAGTAAGAAAGGATGAGATATTGATTACAAGAAGATTCTATAAGAAAGCATCGAGAGCTACTCGATATACTACTTTAATGTAAGACGTGCCGATGCAGAGTGTTCGAATCACACCAACGTGCGCCTACTTAGTAGGAAATGCGTCACCTCGGACATCCTTAATCCACTGAGAGTTAGCATTGGGATACTACAACCGAGTGAGTAACATGATTTTCGCGTTCCAATAGAGAATGTAAGCATACCTGCCAAACCATGACGCCTCCTTCCCACCCCTTGCCTTTCGCTTGCTTAACACAGCCAGCAAGAGTCTTGGTATCCATGAAGCCGTTGCTTGCATCTGCTGATGTTGCGGGTTTGCCGAGGACAAGCTTGTTCTGGTCAACTCCAGTCTTAGCGATCTCAAATAGGGAAGTCTTGGTCTTTGATGAGGTCAGGAGGCTGTTGCAGTCAGTGTAGTCATTATCTGCAGAAGAAGAGAAGTCAGACAAAGTACATCTCCAAAGGAATGATTTACTTACCGTTGTAGAATTGGAGGTTGTACTTATTTGGATATGTTAGCGAGGGATTAGGAATACAAATGAAGTTTGAGAAGTTTACCCAGTCGATCATGTTGCCAACCTCCTTGTTGACCTTCACGTATCCTCCACCTTTGTAGGTCTCACTGTTGAACCAAGGTGGGAGAGCTAATGATGTAAAAACTGAGTAATGAAAATTTAATTGACGGAACAGACTACTCACGAGCATGGGTGATAATGTATTTTCCCTGAGGGAGCTGACCACGCAATGTCTTCGTGAAAGTCGCAAGCCATGCCTCAGCCTTACCATCACCAGCATTCATAGCAGTAAGGTCTTCATAGTCAACATCGATACCATCGACGTCGTACTGCTTTACCCAGTTAGCCATATCATTAGCAGTCTTTGTCGCGTCGACACCAGACGTAGTGGGTTGTTCTGTTGCTCCAAAAGCAGAGACCATGAGTTTGATACCTGCTTTATTGTAGGCACTCTTAAGATCCTTTCTCTTGCCAGCGTCCAAAGATTGCCAGCCTTTGGCCTGATCAGCTGCACCGGTACTCAGAAGGAAAGACAAAGCGCTAAGATGGATGCCGTTAGATTGAACAAAATTCCGTAAAACTTATCGCACGAACAAGACATTATAACCCTGAGAAATAACAGTTAGTACGTCGTGTCGCCTTAGGCGGGGACAGAGTAACTGACCTCAATCTGCGACACATCAGGAAGAACATTTGCTACTGTCTTGTCACTGTAAATAACGAACTACACTTCGTCAAGGTCTAGTCTAGGACAGAAGATTGTTAAGGACCGACCTTCGCTCCAGACGAAGCTTGGGGAGCACCAGCTACAAAACAAAGAGATGAAAGAAGAGCAACTGACGAAGCTAGAGACTTGACAAGCATCCTGAGAGTGCCTTGAGCTGTAGAAACCGGTTAATGCGTTGTCGCCCGTCTACTACTTACTTGAAACGTGAATGGAGACATCTGGCAGGACGGTTCTCCATATCTTATACCCTTGCAGAGGACAGAAAATGCACTCTGGAATGGCACATGCAATGAGACGTCCACAGGCAAGCCAATGGGATTCATAGACCTATTTCGGATGGAGAGACAATGCTCATTTTCATCACACCAAACGATGACTTCACATTGGACAGGTTGACTGCAGAATTGCAAGATATCCGAAATGAACCCAAGAATACTCTGCCGGATCGCTATACAAGGAGGTTCTGTTCCAAAAAAAACATAGGAAGCCATGCAAATGAATCGTGCCCCGAGCGAGCCGTAACGTTTCAGTCGCACTTTTGCGCAGAGGCCTAGGGAGCGAGACGACAAGAGAGACCAATTTTTCGTGAGTCGACACGTGCCATACGGAAAGCTACAGACCAGGCCCCCGTCATTTGCGAAGGCAGGTAACAAACTGAGTTAGATTAGTCGCAATAGACGACTTATATAGCGGATGTCCACGATATACGAATTTTTCGGTGAGCATATTTGAGCTATTTATGTGATGTAGCAAACTCTGCTATAGATAGCACTCGTTCATGAAAAAGAGTTCATGACTCGGTCAACGCGGACTGTTTGCTTGTCAACCAGTTACACGTCTGCATGTCGTCGAGTGCAACGGAGAGGGGGAGTCAAAGCAAGCAAGAAAGACACGAGCGAGCCTCGGATCTTGGCATGAGGTTACTTTCGAAAGTACAGAGAGTCGACTTGTTTTTCCCTAGTCTTTTCCTTGGTCTTATCTTCCAAGCGGTAGACAGGGTTTAGCACAGGGAAAATAAGGCTTCTCATTTCAGATAGTGGCAAGAATATGATGAACAGCGATGCGTCAAGCCAGACGAGTGAGCAGTGAAGGTAGCGGTCCAAGATCAAGTTCAAGAGGCGCGTCGCGAGTACTTTTTCAAAATTGTACATGGCTACCACCACCTTGCCCGGCGAGCTCGTCGACGCCAAACACGCTAATCTAAAGCTCGGACCTGGCCTGCTCGTACTCTCAGACCAGACTGGTACATCTAATATCATCTCCACACGCGCCGGGGCGCTGAATCACTCGGCGAATGGAAGCAAGTGGTGGGTCGAGAGTAATTCTCGTCGGGTGCGCCCTCTTCGACTTTGTGTCTGCAATACGTTTCAAAAGGCTGATTCAAGACGTATCCGGTTCTTTGTGAATTTATCAGTATGTCCCTGCGCCTCAGGAATATGTCGTCGGAACGGTAATAGCGAAGGCGGGTGAAGGATGGCGGATAGATATCGGTGGTGCGCATATGGCGAGTCTGGACGGGTACGCATTCGAGGGTGCGACAAAACGGAATAAACCAAACTTCAAGGTCACTCATTATTACCTCTCTTTTCTATAGTGGACAGCGTGCTCATTGGAAGTGATTAGATTAACTCATTGATCTACGCTCGTGTTTCGTTAGCACATAAAGACATGGAACCTGAACTCGAATGTTTCGATGCTCAAACTCGCAAGTCTGAAGGTTTCGGTGAGCTCAAAGGTGGCTTCCTCGTTCGATGTAGTCTCGGGATGTGTCGCTCGTAAGTCCCATCCCATGTTTGAGCAAGCAAACTCACCTGCCAGTCACGGCCTGACCTCGCATATTTTCACTGCCCGCGAATTATGCTTGCAATACCACGCAGGTTGCTAGATCCGAAATACTTCCTTCTTCCTTTGCTCGGCTCGATGTTTCCACTCGAGACAGCAGTGGGTATGAACGGACGTGTGTGGATAAATACCAAGTCACCAAAACATACTGTTGCTGTTGCCCGGTGTATCGAAGCTGCAGATCCCGATGGGGGAGGCATGGACGTGGATGAGATTAAGAAACTAATTGGCACGTTTGACCTGTGACGTATATTGCAAGCAATATTTTTTTTGTCGTTGTCGAGAGCGACACAGTTGAAGGATGACGGATAAAGATGATGACTACGCTACAAATGCTTTGCGTGCGTTATAGAAAGTACAACTTCCCGTGCTTTCTGGGCCTGCTTGTCCTGCACCTGCAGACTGCATTACTAAGTACTTAGATGGACACTCACTTCTCATATATCATACATACTTATACAATCCATTTTGTTGGTCCTTCTGAGGAAAGGGAATGACATGTTTAAGCCTACTATGGTATAGCTAAATTCTGAGCAATATGGCACAGAATTTCCTATTGTATTTCACGAATTGAAATAAATAGCAAGTCTAATCACTAGTTATATAGGGACAACGATATTACACACTCAGAGCTAGTATATACTATATACTCCATACAATTGGACTTGGTAAGAATGCTAGTGAGGGAAACAACTCATTCAGTGCTATAAGTGTTGTATACATAACATAATAGTACAAGAGATGCATATTATGTATTCTCATACAGTGAGTTAGGGCTTTAGATAATACAGCATTAAGTCGTCCATGTGTAGTTGTGTATTGCTGTGCCAAACTGTGCTCAGCTTAACAACTCGTATGCTGTTCCTCGTTGCAGTCTAGAGCTGTGTCCAAGAGTGCAGTGGGAGAACCAGGAAATTGATGATCCAGTTGCAGATAAAATGCTAATGCACAAACACAAACAAGTTGCATGGAAAACAGTACGTTCCCAGTAGCAAATTAATTCATTCCAAAACAAAACAAAGTCAAGCCTAACAAATCAAGGGTATCCTTTTCCAAAAATCACGCAACAGAAGAAGAAAGAGAAGCATTATTGAACAAAGAATCGCAAATACACAGCACTACAAGCAAGCATAAGAAAGCAAATACTTCATAAGTGAGCTAATGCTAATGCATCTCTTCAGCCAGTCAGGGCTTTAAGCTGGGCAGAAAGCGTCGTGCTAGCAGCCGGGCAACCTACACCTTCTCCGTTCAAATTCTGTAGCGCGACAAGTGAAGCCTGGATACGCGTGATTTGAGAAGCCGTTGAGTCGTCAGTTGGGAAGGAAACTGCTACACTAGGGTTGTGTACTGCGTGGCCAGCAGCGATGTCTTCTGCGAGAGACTATACAGAGGAAGAAAAAGCAAGGGAGTTAGTAAACAAATGAAAGAGCTAAATTTAGCGTAATTGTGATAAGAGAATTGAAACATACCTGGATGAAGACATCCCGTGCAGGTGGGCATGAGCAAGGCACTTTAATCGGTTTCCCGTCTGCGCCGTTGACGGCTCCATCGCAATCACCGGTGCCGGTTGGGTTAACACCGGCTTGGAAGCCGAGGTCTGGGGCAAGCGAATCAATTTGAGCAAGCGAGAGACCATTTGCACCAGAAACAGTTGACGTAGATGCAGGTGCAGTAGTGGTGGAGGATGACGCCGGGGGAGCTGGTGCGGGAGCGGTGGTACTAGGGGGGGCACTAGCGGGCGACGAAGCACCAGAAAGGATGGCATTCAATTGTGCAGTCCAAGTCGTGGATGCCTGTGGGCAGCCTTTACCCGCTCCGTTCAAGTTCTGAAGTGTAACTGACGCGGCGTTGAAACGCGCCTGGATTGATGGAATGGAGTTGTCTGTCGGGAACGAGATGCCCACGCTCGGGTTGTTCACAACGTGTCCGGCATTGAGGTTTCCGATGAGGCTCTGGAAAGAGAATTTCAATTAATATTTATTGAGGTAGAAAACCGTAAAAATAAATACATTAATAAACGTGGTCCGGTCCGGAGGGCAAGAACAAGGCACTTTGATGGGCTTTCCGTCGGCACCGTTAACAGCACCGTCGCAATCGCCCGTGCCAGTCGGGTTGACATTCGCAGCATGTCCAAACTGTGGAGTCAGAGCGTCGATTTGAGCAAACGAGAGGCCGTCTGCGCCGCCATTCTGACGCCTCACAGCCTGCATCGGCAGAGCTGCTACTGATGCAACAAGCGTAGCGAGACAGATAGTGTCAACGAACTTCATTTTAGATCAGATAGGTCCCCCTTGAATTTGAATAACGAATGTGGATTAAGAGTGGTTGCTGAGCAAACGACCGAAGGCAAGCCTGTCGAGTTGGAGAGCTGTCTGAAGCGATAAGAAAGGCCTGTACGCGCAGCGTATAAAAGGGTGTAAAATGAAAGAAAAGTGAAAGAAAACGATGAAGAAAAGCGGAAAGAAGTAGTCGAGGCGGGAGGGAGAACGATGAGTGTTCCTTGTCGGCCACAGGCATGGTTTATGTATTGTAGTAACACGTGAGAGGTATCAGACCCATGCGGAACACAAATTGGCGAGATCGCTGGTGCTTGATGCGTTTCTCAATTCATCGCACTGCGTTGGCAAGGGACCCGAAGCCACCACACCAATTCGTCAGTTCACCATCCCAGGTACAAAAAGATTTCAAGAAGCCTCATCTCGACCGCCCGCACTTTACGATTCCTCACGTCACCGGAACGACATCGAGGTCTTGCCGTCCGACCTTCTCCTAGAATCGTTCGTTCACTCGTCCACTTTCTCAGATTCTCGGGTCTTGGATGGCTGCGATCGTCGCCATGCAAGACAGTCGCTAAACACATATGTTTGTCGCTTACTGCGGCGTCTCTCAGGCTTGTGGAATCAATCAAGCGCAGTATCACAGGCTGTTGGCAACATTCCACATGGTGACTTGGAGCAGACAACTCTATTTTTCTTTTCCTTTCCTGTTCCTTCAAAGAAAAAAGGAGTAAATCGACAAGCCGTTACAGTATCGGTTCCGGAACATCCTTGTTTGCGGAACATTTACGGAAGGTTTGGGACACCTAGAAATAACTGACGGTTTCTCAGGGTAAATTGAAAAAGAACGCCTATTGCAACTAATTTAGCACTTCGGCGTCCCAAGGAAGAACAAGGTACGACCATTTCAAGGACAAATGTCACTTACGCTGGCATTGCGGCTTTTCTTCCAAGTATATTTTCCTTCAACACCGAAGACACCAACTCAACAACGAGGTGAATACACGTTCGTACTGGAACTTTGAGAGCATCTCAATCCCGCTCGTATTTGATGATCGTAATTGAAAATCGAAGATGTACTTCCGGCAGTTACGAATCTTTCGCTCGCCTCGCGTCGATTGATGTTCAGGGCATACTTCGGCATCGCTGTGTGGGAAGCGCCTGAGTGCGTGCCGGCTCACCCAGCAGTGCGGAAGGGAAAGTAATTGCTTTACTATAAGCTGCCTCGTTGCCTCGTATTCGGACCTTCGCTCAAAGAGACATGTCTTGTCAAGAAAAGTTGGGAAGGCATGACGACGAGCTGTCCGTCTCGTACTGCTGGCCAACTGGACGAAGTTCTTCTCTGCAGATCCGTATCATACAGAAGGGCCCTGCCATGTCATCATCGGACCACAAATCCACGGCTGTTTAATCAATCCTAACAAGAACAGGATATTTCAAACCGGACTGGAGCGTTCTCGATCAGTGAGAGTCGGTACTCGGCAGCTCAGATGCTTATAATACAGCAGACTTCGCTGGGAGCTTGGAGATCCTCTGCTGTCTAACTTTATGTGGGGACTCGGCTCGGATTCAGACACACTTTTGCATTCTCACTCTCACTGCCTCTCAATGTCTACGGCTAACTGTCTGCAACGTCATGATACCTCCGTTTCTCTTGCTTGGCATACTGTATGTATCTCCGACGAGCTCTTCACTTCGAGTTCTTGGTCCTGAACATATTTGGCCCGGACAGGACATTCTCACCTCACCGAAGTCTCACCACCAAATTCAGCAGCCCGGACTTGGACACGCCGCTCTCCACCGCATGCCCTCAGTGGTCTCAGCAGAAGGGCAGTGTCGAATTCCAATCGTCTAGCTTTCATTGTGCCAACGTTGACGTATATTCGACGAGCTTGACAAGGAGAATTTCCCTAGCTGAGATTGCTATATTTTCGTTTCCGTCAATGACTTAACTCCGCTCAAGATTAAAAAAATATAAGTAAGTTTATGTTTGACAGCAGTCCTTGTGAATAGGCTCGCTCGGCCATACACTGTAACATATATGTATACATAACCTATACCCTCTATTCTCCACCGCTATATATCCTTATATCCTTCCCTCCAGTAATGATAGTTGTTGACTCGAAAAGACCCA
Source organism: Fomitiporia mediterranea MF3/22 (assembly GCF_000271605.1). Classification (NCBI taxonomy): domain Eukaryota; kingdom Fungi; phylum Basidiomycota; class Agaricomycetes; order Hymenochaetales; family Hymenochaetaceae; genus Fomitiporia; species Fomitiporia mediterranea. The sequence goes on along the minus strand of NW_006760401.1, from coordinate 1,148,688 downwards.
AGACAGCCCAACTTATAATGCAAACAGACACAAAGAGTATGGGTTGCCTGGTATAAGTCATTGGATCATTTTTGAGATTGTTCTGTATTGTAGGACTATTATTATTCTTATTAGTAGAGGTGGCTCTTTTGAAAAGTTGTATTGGCAGGAGACTTCTATACAATTGTACAATCATGATACCCAATAACCCATCTCCGTTCTAACTTCTATCTATGATCATACAATGTATACAGATCGTATCCATTAATATTGTTAGTAACACTGATATCGTTCTTGTTCGTCGAGACTGGGTCATTCTTAAGCAGACTCTGACCTACCAACAGTAATTTTGTATGCCAATCATTTCTCTACTCTACGAAGACCTTGTCAGACCTCCAACCACAGAGTGTTACTGTTATCTTGTTGGATATTTATGTCGTCGAATAAACTGGAAACACAATTGCATGCCTATAGTAGCTATTCATCTATCAATTCATTACAGAGCAACATACTCGCGTGCACTGAGCGTCTGTCCATGTCTGACATAACAGCACGACGCAAGAGAGCACATTTCGTTTCATTTCCCGTTTCCTCCTCTTCCCTCCCCACTCTAAAGTAAAGTAGAATGAATGAGCAGGGGTGAGTGAGGATAAAGGGGTTTAAAAAAGGAAGAAAAAGGAGCGTTTAAAACCATTTTACGGTGCATGGACGAAGAAAATAAAGTAAATATCGTACTGTATATTGAAAGTTGAATTTGAAACGCCCCTGACTTGCTTCGAAGAATGGGATAACTTTTGAAAGAAAGAAAAAATTGCAAGTCGGAGAAAATGCAATGTAATTTGATTTGGTGGAGCAGTAAAGGGAAGTTGAAGAGTGAAGAATTACTGATAAAGAATAAAACCGCAAGGTGAGCGTTGAAATCGTTGCATGGATACTTATGAAGTCGAAATCCAGAATCCCTTCCCTCAGAGCTCGCCGATGGCCTCGACTTCCGCACGTACGTTCCCAGTGCGATCTTGCACATCACCAAACCAGGCAAGAGCTTTCTCTGCCTGGCATTCTAACCGCTCAGCAGTCTGCACCTCCTTCTCACTAGTCTCCATAGTTTGTCGGAACCGTTCACGCTGTTCGTACGCTGCAAGTCTCAATACCTTACGCGTCTCGCGCGATATACGAGCGGAATGTACGCCAACGAACGTCACACCCGATTCATCTGGGTGTACGAGCGAGGCACGGACACGTCGACCAACCGTACGTGGAACGCTACTTGGAAGTTCGATAATAAGGTATACACCAAGGCCGATTGTCACTGCACCAAGAACGGGTGCAGCCCATTTCCTTGCTTTCTCGTTACCGAAGAACTCTGAAAGACGAGCTGCGCCTTCGATGATGCTGGTTATGCCGAGTGCTTTGCCGCCGACCATGCTTAATCCACCGAGCGCTAGGGACATGACGCTGAGTGCGCTTATTACACTTTCGTCATCTTTCTCCGAAACGACGAGATCCTTTGATTCCTTGTCACCGAAGTACTCGTTGTAATAATGAGTGAAGTCGATGATGTCGAGTACTGAGGGCTCAAGCAACTCGGATCGTTGAGAAAGACCAATACCAAGTCCGTACACGCCGCCCGCAACAATTGCACCACTTGAACCACGACGGGCTTTACCGTTCCTCGAAGAACGGTGACGCGCAAACATTGCCTCGGGCATGAACACCCTACGAGAACGTTGAACGCCTTCAGGCAGGAAGCGATCACCGAGCGCTGAAATATCCTTCACGCCATCACCAGTCAATACACGAGCCTCGTCTTCTGCAAGTTTAACTGCAGCATCAAGACTCGCGAGTAGTGCCTTTCGGACGTCATGGACGTATTCCCAGATACGAAGAATACCGGGGTAAGATGGCATGGTCACAAGCGCGTCCCCAACGGCTAGCTCGCCAGAACCTACACGATCGAGTGCATGCGAGAGTTTGTCTGTTGTCATACGGCTAGCACCAGCAGTCTTGTCATCTTCGACTTGTTCCAGGCTCTCCTCAAGACCAGAACGGCCATTCTTCATCTTCTCCAATACTGGCCTAGCCCGGCTAAGATCATCCCTTGCCTTCTCAAGCTCCGCCTTCGCAAGGATAGCATTGGCACCCGCAAGAAGATCGACATCAGAAAGCAAATGCGTGAGATATGTCGCAGCTGGGTGAAGTTTCGACTTTGATCTCTTGAGGAGCACGAAGGAGCGCAAGGACGACTCGAGTGATTTGAACGCCGGGTTTGCGGGGTTCACGCCAAGTACGGAAGCCGAATCGACGAAATGGACGAGGTCTCCGTTATCTTCATACGTACGGGGACTAAGCTCCTTAATCTGTTCAAGGACCCGACGCTTGCATTTATCCTTGTTGCGAATACCCTCGAACTTATTAACGACGATGAATAGGTATGCCTTTTCCCGGCTTGCTGTCTCAAGGAACTCCCTTGCCGAAAGAGTGAAGTGGTTCTCAGCAGAGACGACGAAAACAACGACATCAATCTCTTCCTGACGGGCGAACAGCGCAGTCGTCTTGACGCTATCACGGTTGAGACCGGGTGCATCGATGAGTGAGATGTCAGCAATACCATTGTTGAGGAACGACTCAGCCGCCTGGCGAGGATCATTGATATAGACCTTCACCATTTGTTGGCTATCTTCGTTGTCCGAGATGAGATCATCAAGGTCATCAATAGACATGCGCGTAAACGAGGACTCGTCTTTCGGTGAGTATTTGCTTGCGTCCGTGACTGTGAGGACATGAACTTCCTCCTTTCCGTCGTTCTCCGCTGCATCGTGAACCTCGCAGAAGGCAGTCGTGCAGGGCTGCTGATCCACAGGCATGACCTCGCGTCGGAGAATCGCATTGACAAGAGTAGACTTCCCTGCGTTGAGGTCTCCAGTCACAAGAACTTTCGACGAAGTGTCCTCCACACGAACGCGCAACTTGTCAATATGCTTGAGCGACGCGTCAATTCTGTCTTCGAGCAAATTGGCAATGGATGACTTTTCGAGCTGCGAAACGAGAGAAGCGGCCGTTGCAGATGAGCCGTGCGGACCCATCTTGAGGTCGAGGCGCAAGACATGGAAATCAAGGTCGCTCTTGGACGGAACGAGACGAGCGGTGTCCAATTCTTCATCGTCTTCTTTCTCTTCGTCCATAGCATCCTTAACTGATGCCAACGACACAGAGCGAGCCTGGCCAGGCCGCATCGTTTTCTTAAGAACGACTTTAGTTTCGCTCTTTGGGTCATCCAAGAAAGTCATCGAGCGTCGCATAACCGACGGACGCTTTTGCGTTTGCGATGGCGAGGATTCAAAGGATTCATGGCGGAAGGTCGGGTAACGGAAAATCCAACCGTCCTTGTTGAACTCGCGAACATCGCCCAAGATAACCTTGGAGTCGTCGATGGCTTGGATGAGACTACAACCGCGTCAGACCAGCGGTCTCTCCAGGATATCATAAAACTCACCTTTTCTTCTGTTTAATAAAAGCCTCCTGTACGTCCTCCGCATTAAATTGCTTCTCCGCGACCTCAAGGGTGGGAGAAGACACCGGCGACGCGGTCTTCTGACGTAGTGGTAAGTACGTCTGGGCCATCGTCGCGACCTACTGTTTTATGGAATTGATTTTCTAAGTGATTAGGGTAGAGGTGGTCGCTGTCGCCGACCTATCTCGACTGTACTGCGTTCAGTCGTGGACGACGGACGTTGAGTGGCAAATAAAGCGGGTGGGGAGAAGAGAGTGGGGGTTGTGTCACAGGAAAGGAAAGGAAGCGACCGGAGCAAAGGTCAAGACTGCAACCGCTTACAACACGATGACTAAGCAGATCCGGCGCTCTCCGAATATCCCTCACTCATATTCACTCACGCAAGTACGGAACACCTCGAAGTTAACAAGCTAATTCATTGACTTTATCATGAGGACGCGTTGAAGCGGAAGGGATGATATGAAATACACTATCTAACAACGACCCTAGACTAAAATGAGTTGTTGAAAACCGAAATGTTCCTACAGATACGTCCCAGACGGATTTCGTTGTGCATAGCATACATACAGGATCCCCAACGTAATCGGACGAATTACACCGGGAAAAATTTACACAAAGACTGCAATATTTTAAAAGACCCATTAATGCACATGTACTTGTTCTACAACGTGAATAATATACAGTGAGGGGTGTTAATGAAAGAATGAAAGAACTACGAAAAAAAGTTAAACCATGCAGTTTATATGAAGTGTTCCAAAGCAACAAAATTAATGCAAGAAGCTGCAGTAGAATAGGGAAAAGGCAGTAATCGATTAAGAAGCTCTAGCTGGCAATCGCATCTTCCTCGGAACGCTGGCCCTACATACACCCGCCACCAGATCCCAAATGTACGTGAACTTTAGAGCAGGTAACGGTAAAGCGAAGATAGACTCTCGTGTGATGGATGGATCGGTTGCTACTTCTATTCCTGCTTTCAGAGCCGCTGAAGGTGACTCGAATAGAACGTGCTTTTCGTCAAGGATGGTGTCATTGTCGTCGATCGAGTGTAATCGTGATCCGGGAAAGAGAGGTGAGGTGTGCGGATGGGAAGGACGAGTGAGGAGGTGTAGAGTCGTATCGTCTATAACGAGTAGTGACGAGAAAAATGCGAGTAAAGGGAGACGATACGGTGTAGGACGTGCGGGAGCAGCAGGTGCATCATGTGCCGATAAGGATACTACTAGTGAAGCAAGACTATCTTGACCAGTCTTTGTCGATACGCAGCTTTCCTTCCGTCCACGACGTAGTTGGAACCGCCCATCGGAATACGTGAATGTATTCGGGAAAGGTTGCCTGCCGAGTGGATATCGTTGTTGATATAGTTGCAATCGACTAGGGGCATTTGAAGGTGTATGAGCAGTTGTATCTTCACCTCTCGATGAATCCTCGTGTTCGTGTTCTGCTTCGTCCGACATCTCCCATACCTCAACAATCGGTGAACGCAGAGACGTGTCCGCGCTAACACTCCTCCCAGAGAACGTTGCCCACTCCGAGATACCACTCACACTACTTGTTCGTCGCCCTCTCCTCTCCGCCGTACTGGTAGTAGTAGGGAAGCTCACATCCGTAGGGATAGATAACGGACTCGGCGGTTCTGATCCTATCCTTGGACTAGGAAATATGAAAATTGACTGTTCCAAGTCGCCAGAAAGTTCATCGTCTATAGGAGAAGGAGACATGTCTGAGAACGAGTGTCGTCGTACAGGACGTGGCGAGTAATAAGAATGAGCCATGGTGATGGAAAATTGAAGTCTTGAAGGGTCGTAAGTGCGGTCTTAAGTCTAGCGTAGCACGACAAACAGCAGGGAAGCTTTAGGGTCGCCGTGACGGCCGGTGAAGATGTGTACGAAAAGCGCGCGGACGTAACGGTGTCCTTGTCCTCGGAGCGAATCGCACAAACGCAATATCAATCAAATACGGATATATTCATAAGCAAACTTCTTCTTTTGTAGATACATTGAATAAGGTTAGGGTTAGAACCTCAAAGGAACCAAAAAAGAGCCCACCCAGCCCGAGGGCCGAAGTGGGACAGGAAAATATTAAGACAGTGCATACGGCATAAACCGTATACAAGCCACAGGCCCTCTCTGTGGACAGGGTCGCCGTGCTATGGAAAGTACCCATGGTCCACATCCCCAAGACATGAAGGAGGATGCGCCGTCAAGGTAAGTATGAGGTGTTATCGTGTATAACGTGCAGATTATAAGGGAATGCAAAAGCGCGCACGGACCAGGTGCTTGAACAGGCAACGCTCGTGCGTGTTTGATCGTTTGAGTCTTCTTCAAATCAAATAAACATACTAATTTTATTATTTACAAGCTACACTCAGCTCTTTCTGCCCTGTCCAAGAAGAATAACTTCTGACTATGCAAGAAATTAAATTCAAGTTTACTTATGAATCTCAGAACATTATGACCTGCTCTCGGTTCTGTTCGAGTTGTTTCTCTCAATACTGCCTATCAATGCACGTGCCCTAGAATTACAAGGAAAAGATTTAAAGCACTACAAATCCAAGTTCTAATCGATAGTAATTGTATACAAGATATTAAACACCTATAGACTCGAAAAAGAAATTTGTTGTTACTCCACAGGAGCAAGCTAGAACATACAAACATACTTACAGACATGAATGCAAGAAAAGAAGTGAAAAGTTAATGACGGATCCCTTGAAAGAAAAAAAAATACATACAAAACCTTGAATTACAAAATACTAAATACTTGTGCACATTGAAACATTGGAAGAAAGAAAGAAAGAAAAACAAAGAAATCTATGTTGTGCAAGAAGGAAGAACACGTTGATTGAAAAACATTCGTTGTGAAGCAAACCATCGAACCATGCCAAGATGAAGAATAAAGAAAAAACAGTTGTTCACATGCAAGAAGAATTTAGCGTAAAAAAAGACATTCGTTTCATTTCCACTTTCACTTCCAACTTCCGACTTCGCGACAAGCTAACCAAAGAACCAAAACTCGAACGAACGAGAAACCATCGGCATCGTACACGACTCTTGCGGGCCTGGGACTCGATTCCTGCACCAAACCAACCAACCCAACCAAAAACATCCTGGATTCCTACTCCGAGAACCCGAACTCACCCCAATACGTCTGCTCCGCCTCACACCTCACCCTCACCTCGTCAACATACATCCTCAACCACGCAATCATCTCTTTACTTATCTGCGGGCACCGTGTCAAATCAAGAGTACGAAGTCTCGTCGGCCCTCCATCTACTCCACTCGTGCTACCCGCTCGACTCATCCTCGCACTCGCATTAAGCGAAGAAGACGACGATGTACGTTGCGTTTGATGAGCAGCATACCCCGACGCACTGCTCAAACTCCCAACAGACGACCGCGCAGCAGGACCTAATAGCCTCGCACCAGCACTCGTAGAAGCTGGTAAACGCGCTTCTACGACTGCCCGAAGCGCGTCCCATGGTAAGCTACTGCATCCGTCGAAGTTGAGCGTGTCGAGGAGTGGGCAGATCCATTCTTGTTGTGTTTGAGATGATTGAGATGATTGTGGTGCTTGATGTGAATGGGAGTGGGTGGATTGTGGTGTGGAAAGGCCCTGTATTGATTTCATTGTCAATGTAGGTCAAATAGGATGGAAGGAATAGCGGAACGCACATTCAGGAAACTCGCCGACACATCCTCAACATCCACAAGCTCAAGCTTCCTAATCGTCGGCAAGCGTCTCAAAAGCCTCACAAGCTTCAGCTCATTAAATAAACAACTCTCAATCCTCAGAGTTACCAACGGTAAACCAGTCCTCATCCGCATCCCCCCATCATATCTCCCGTCTCTCACTACCCATTCTGCTGAGTCCCCGGTAAAGCCTAACGGAGGTGAACAGGCCTGACGCTTTAAGTGTGTAAGAACGGGTGTGATGTTGTCGAGGTAGGATAACTCTAGCCGTTCGAGTGCGGGGAAGGACATCTGTGCGAGGAGTCCTGCGGTGCGTACCACGCCCGAATAGTAGAACGACGCGCGTCTAAGACGCGGAAGGTGTACCATATCCGACTCTCGTGGGTACAATGAATGCGAATGGGAGTGCGAGTGCGAGTGAGCAGACCGTGAATGCGAATGCGATCTCGTAGACTTAAGTTGCCCATCAAAGTCAAAGCACGCACAGCTCTCGTTTCCCATCTCCCCTTCAACATCCGACATATTCCTTAGTGAAAGTTCCTCAAGCTCAGGACACGCGCGTAACACATCAATGAGTGTCCGCATCCTCGGCGCAGCACCGTTCCAGAACCCACCAAGTCTCAGTACCGTCAATCCACGCATGATTGGCCCGCCCCACCCAGCATCGAACGACGTGAGCGCACATACGCGTAGTCGTGGAACTTGCCCACCGAAAAGCTGAGCGTCCGCATCGTCGTCCATGAACGCGTTCAGACTTAAAGGAGCCTGCCGGAGCGAACGCGATGAGCGCCCGGCATCGTTCATAACATGGTGCACCTGTACGGCAAGGACTTCGAGTATTGGAGCGGCCTCGGTGCATTGGGATAATGCAGCTGCGGCATGTGCGTGAGTCGGGACTGCGAGGCGGAACGATCGCCAACGCCAGATTGCCGGCTGAAGCAAGTCCATCGCATGTACAACGGTCTCAATCACCGCCTGGCCATATCCACCCTGTCCTCCACGAACGGGAGCCTCCGGGTCCACTGAGGGTCCAAACTGAATCGTAATATCCAGTGGGACGGCGCGGGAACGTGCAAGCTTGCGCCGCGCCTTCGGGAGACTCGCAGGCGTATCAATCACAATCTTCGACCAAAGCACAGGCGTATTCAGCGCAACGTCGGTCCAGTGCTTACACACACGCATCAGCGTTGAAAGCAATAGAGCATCCTCCGCTCCAGAAGCACGATGCACACCAATCTCAAAGATCGAGCCAAGAAGCTCTCCCGGTATCCGCTGTATGGGCGATTGCCTCCTAACGGCATTCTCCAGACGCGTCTCGAGCTTCTTCCGCTCAAATTGCAAACTAGCCATCTGCGATTCGAGCGTGCTTAGTGCTTCGCGCAGATGTGGTATCGAATTTGCATGTGCATCATTGCCGGAGGACCTTTCTCTGCGTGAGGCCGGATATGGATTAGAGCCCTGATTAATGGACTGACGTCGGGAACGTGTTCGTGAGGGAGATGACGAAGGCACCGAAGAAGGCGCCGTTGAGTTCGAGGCCGAGGTCGACGACCTGCGCTGTCGTTGTGGGTGCTGCTGATCCTCCCGATCCCTATAGTACGTCGTCGCACTCGGGCCGTAACCCCGCGAGCTGCCCGAGCTGCTGCTATTGCTGCTCTCACCTCTCACCATAGCCGGAGCCATTGGAATACTGCTAGTCCTCTTTTGCCCTTCCCTTTCTTTCTCACAGCCTTTGTCTGATCGGTAACTCGCAGCACTCGACGCACTCGAGCGCATAGACGGGACTTGAAGCTCCCGCGGAAGCGGTACGGCGGTGGGCATCGCAGGATGAGAGGTTGACGCACGCGAGCCGTGGGGAGATGACGGTCTGAAGTATGTGGGCGGAATTGCGCGCATGTTATTGACTGCCTCGGCGGGGGCGTGTGCAGTAGTAGTAGTAATCGCAGCAGCACTTGCAGCGGAGCTGTGCCGGTGCATGCACACGGCCGATTGTGTCAGGTGTCCTGATATGTGCCGCAGGGCCGAAGTGGGGGGCGTCGAGGGACAAGTTCACGTCCTGTGTGCAATGGAGGGCGGCTTAAAAGAGATGGAGGAGGCAGGGAAGAGGAAAGGGAAGGTGAAAGGGAAATGGATGGCGTGCTGTATGGGCTACTGTGTGGCAGGGCGGAGAGTGTGCTGCCGTTGGCTGTTGCCTCGCGCACTGACCGACCGGAAACGAGTGGGAGCACGAGGCCGGGCCTGAGGAGCGACAACAAACAAGAAACGCAGAATGCAGGAAAATGGAAAATTTAGGAACACAAGGCAGCTCGGCACATATAACTGGCAGCACGGGGCTCACCTTCAGCAGCGCAGCGAGAAACAGCAGTGCTTGCTATCTATCCTCACGAGTGGAGGAGAAAGACGAGCAGAGAGTGGCACACCGGGACTATAAGAAAGTCGCGGGGAGTTGGGGCACTGATGAAAGATGTTGTGCTGGAGAGAGAGAGCATTGAAAGGGCAGGTCTGGATGGAGGAGATGGCTGGCGGCAAGCACGAGGCTGGCAGAGCAGTAGTTCTTGGGAGATGTCGTCGGACACGAGGCAGTCGCCTCTGCCTCGCTGAAGGACACGAGGTCCTACCCGATGCCTCGAGTACTTTGGCCCGTGTGCTCTTCTGCCTCCTTTTCTCCGTCGTGCCCTCTGCGTCTCCCCCCGACGCGGCCACGAGAACACACAAATGACATGCTAGAACCAGCGGCGAGCTGAGCAACGCGTGCGATGATGTGGTCGACGCAAGAGAGACGGGCTCGGGCGTAAAGAGTGAGATCGTCTGGACTGAATGGGACGACGGAAACATTCGCACGGGTAACGCATATACGCGCATATATTCACTGAAGCAACTCTTATCGATCGCACACATGCGTCTATCTACCAATCCACATTCAATCATGGCCATGGCATATCTTACTCTGGCATCTCAGCTCTCAAGTACCCTGCATCCTCCCGACGGAAGTAGAAGAACTGGCACAACACCTGTAATAAATTAGCACTCTGCACACTCGACGCGGGAACAACCTTTACTCACAAATACATCCAGGAACACAGTCAACCCGCTCCCTGCACCATCGGACGTTTGTATAAGTAACAGTAAGTGCGGCGTTTCATCTTATCGAAACGACACCCACCTGCAAGCCACGACGCATTCGCAATGAGATGCCGAGCGCCCATTGACGCAGTGCATATCGACAACACGTATGTCACATTGCCCGCAATAGAAAACATGAACAGTGCCAGTGACAGTCCCTCGCACCGTGTTTTCGTGTTTTTCACTGGAGGGAGAAATCCGGCATTTTGTAGTAATCAGAGTTTCGGATAACGGGTCAATCAATGAAGAAGCACGGGAAGAAAGGCACGACGCAGTACGTACAGATCTGAGGTATCCGCGAGCCCACTGTGAAATAAAGCAACCCAAACAGTCAGTTCTTCCCCATCAATGAATAAATAACAAAGAAGGACGAGAAACAAGCTCAAGCTTCAACGGCGACAATGGTGTGCTCCTGCGCTTCGGCAAGCACACACCACGCTGATTCGAAATACACGAAAAAGAGTAAATAATCCCAAGAGGCATTCGTACTCACGATACAAAACGGCACTCGTCCACCCAATAACCTGGCTCCTCCACTCAATCACATCCTTCTCTCTCGCCGGCCCTGCACCTCGTCCGGCGCCCGCGCCCTCATGTCCCCCTCCACCACCATCCCCAACTCCAACCCCATATCGCCAGCTGATCCCCCACGCTGCTGTCCCCACACCAAATACAAAAAGAAGCGCGAGTAAATAACGGAGTGCCGCTCTTCCGTACCACTTGTCTTCATTCTTACCCTCTCCTGCCGTCGAAGCTGTGGTTTTCTGCGAAGTGCAATCGTCTTCGTAGACGCGCGATCCGAGGAGCGGCGCTCGCTCCCTGTCTTCTGTGTGCAAGACTACCCTGGGTGCAGGAACTATTCGTCGTGCACGACTCTTGTATCGGTAATAGTATATCTGCACAAGAAGGATCACGTCGCAGAGCGAATACTGGCCAAGGAAATCGTGAATGAGTTCGAATATTATCGAGAAACGGAGATAAGACAACATACATAGATCGCAATTATGATGACTGTTGCCTATATGCGCATATATCAACATCATCCTGAGGAAACGAAACTTAACCCTTTGATTACCTGTAGACCCGCCATTGAAGCTCCTACAAATCACGAACATGGCTTAACATTATGTTCCATCTTAGGGAGCAAAGCAGAACTTACCAACAAGGTTACACAAATCTCCGAGGAGCCAGACAACAACGAACGCAACGCTCAGTCCCTCCCCAGATTGAAGCTGGTAGTTTTCCCATATTTGGGGCGAGTAGACCACAATCCTGCATGTCGTTTGGCGTCCCGAAATTCACGGGAGAAGGGATGAAGCAACGGACAATGAACATTAGGCATACACAAATGCATAGATTAAGTTTAAGTCATTAATGAATGGAAGGTGGACATAACATTAGAGTTATGAGCGTACCAGCATGCTATGGATACCCAACCAAACTATTCCGAGGAGAAACGACATAAGGTAAACATCCTGTCCTCCTGGGCAGAAGAGGGGAAACACGTACAGCACTACTCAATTCTTCATTTCCCATTCTTGTCTATCGTTATCTTCTTTTCCTTTCTGTTTTATTCTCTTTGGGTTTTATCGTTCTAGAGACTTTTGAAGCAAACCAGAGAGGCACTAGGAGGCCTTTTTTAAGACACCTTGAAGGGCGTCGAGAGAGATGGTGGAGTGGAAAAAAGAAAGGTGAAAAGAGAAGAAGAGCGGAGCAGATCGGTCTTGTTAGTTGGGAGGGCCGAATGCACCAATCAACGGGCCAATCTGAATCTGGCGCACTTTGCGTCTCGTGATACCTTTGCTGCTGACTACATCGTGGATTATGTCATCAAAGAGTCATTTCACCGACATTGGTAATTTGGGAACAGTGAAGTACAGAGTCTACAGACTTGACTTCCTTGCTTTTCGACAGCCAACCATGGCCACAGTCGCACACCACATCCTCTCAACCTACAACCCAGAAGAAGACCGCGAACGGCTCGAAGTAGAGACAGGACAATACGATGTAGAAGCTCACGACCAAGCAGATCCATGGCTTACTGAGAAACCCTTTGGTTCGAGCAAGCGTGTTACGCATCCACCAATGTTCGTCGCCGCTACTATAGACTATAACGAGTGGGGTTCTTCGAGTTCACTACTAGACGAGAAGGCTAGACATGCTGGAGGACGGCGAGAAGAAGGGATAGAGAGTATTGGTGGATGGTACAAGTCACTTGCGAGGAAGACTCCGATTGGGACATCGAGGAGTGTTACTCCTACGAATCAGAGTCCAACACCCCCACTTGCCCGCGACGCTCGAGAGAAAGAGAGGAAACTCATCAAGAGGGATCGAAACAACTGGTTCATTTCACGTGCCTTGGAAGCATCCAGCAGCAGCACCAACAACCACCCAGGCAGTTCATCCTCGCAATCTCCTACCGGGTCGGGAACAACCTCACCTAGAGCACCAACGCCAACACTCGCAGACATCCTAGCTCGAGATCCACCTCCCTTACCAACAGAACAAAAATACACCCCACCGGTTTGGATTGCGATCGGTCCGAGTAATAAAGGCTTTGAGATGTTACAGAAGAGCGGGTGGGAAGAGGGTGAGGCGCTTGGACGGGCCTCGAGGAATCGGGCTGGACTTGGATACTCTGTGAAGGGAAAGGAGAGGGAAGTTGGAAGAAATGGGGGTGTTGATGACGATGGCGAAGTTGAGGAGGTTAAAGCGGTGAAGCAGGAAGTAGTGGACGCCACTGTCGACGAAAACGAGATCATCGACCTAACTGGATTAGACGACGAGAGTCCCGAGCTGGGCGATACCTTCACTAACCGATCCGTGCAGTCCATACGCACAGCAACCTTATCAATATCCAATAACGACATAGACCACTCCCCACACGCCCTCCTAACTCCCCTCCCAACCATCCTCAAATCCGACAAACTCGGAATAGGGCTTAAAGCAAAGACCATCGGCACAGGTATCCATCGCGAACCTGTCAAGCGCGTGACGCACAGCCAAGCTGCACTCGCAGCACATATACGTGCAAGTGAGGAGCAAAGAAGGGTGAAGAAGCTTATGGGGAGAGGGAGGAGGGGGTTTGAACGTGTTAGGAAGAGGGAGGAGGATGGGAGGAAGAGGTTACTTGCGTATTTGAATACGTGAGGGACATGAGGATATGAGGTGTGATAGGGTGGACTATTTCCTAGTCTAATGTGTACCAGGACTGCGCTGATTCGAAATGGTTATCTTGATAGATTGTATCTGTACCTTGTGTTACTACCACAACAGCAATATACCATATCACACGTTGTGTTTGTTTCTATAAAGGGTGCTGTGGATCTCATACATACTCCTATACGCCCTGGACTCATACTCGACTTTGATTCAGCGCATCAAGGCGTTGTCTTGCTGCTTGAAGACTATTACAGAATGTGAGGATAATTACCACTGCCACCGACTTGCCAAAGCATTGTTCTGACATTTATTTTCGCCCCTGTCTAATGAAGTGAGATACTGCACACTGCTCCACCATGGTTGTTCGAGCAACCGGCAAGAGTTAGATGATATAGATCAGTGCTCGGACGGTCCAGAGATCAATATTCATTCGGAAAGTGAGGTATTTCGCACAGCCTCGAGGCCCTCGACTAGTACGCATGTAAAGTTACACGTACAAGCGCGTGCTGGATACATGCGCATTTTGCACAGCTGAGAATATTATTTTGTTAAGCGCTGGACTGGTCTATGGGCCTAGTAGGACTGGTTTTCGGACGTTTGTGAGTCTGACGGAGGGAGGGGCGACTCGGTGAGTATAAATGTCATTACGGGTTGTATCAACCTGGGGTCACTGAATTTCGTTTTCGTTCTGTCCTGTTGGTTCCTAGTCTTTCTTGTCCCATTCTACGTTCACGTTTCACCATGGAAGAAGTGTACGTCTATACAGGCTACCCAGCCCAACGCGACCGAGCTTCGACTACTGTCAACTTGAATATCCACTCTCATTCTCAATGGAGGGAAGCAGAAGAAGACTCTTCCTCTTCCTCGCATATTCAACCCGATTCTACCTCACTGTACTCATACTCAACCATCTACTCCTGCCCATGCACACACTCCTGCTCTTGCTCTTGTTTCGATGGCTATTCGGACTCGGAATTGGAATCAGAATTAAGTAGGAACGCGACGACAGATGACCTTCCTGGACCAGGTCGTACGTTTGGGAAATACTGTCTCTTTCCGCTGAGGAGGGTGCTTGATAGGCAGTTTGAGAGGGTTGTTTGCAGGGTGAGGATCTTGATGTTGGAGATGTGTAGGAAGAGGAGGTGTGCGGGAAGGAAGGGAGAAAACGGAAAAATAAGGGTGTAGGTACGTTGTAAGGTTTCCTGGAACTGGAAAGATATATATCAAAACTCATTGCTCTCTGTTCATGCATATAGTCCTTTCAACCCAATGCAAATACTTGCTCCTTATACACACTTCACACAGCAAGTTCCGAGTCATCTGGATCAGACACCACCTCTGCCTTTATTATTTTTACACTTACATCAACTATACCTCTACTCATTATTACAAAACGATGCTCGTCAACTCCGGTTTGATTTGTATCCCTGTGTATCTTTATAGCCGTCAAGTTCTCTAATTTGGCTACTCAGCTTCTTTCGAGAGTCATTAGAATATCCTACTTTTGATATAGTTACACGTCCTCAAATTCAAATGCAAGCACTCACAACCTTTGATTCAAAAGTTCGGTGCTGTTAACACGAGTACATGTAAGATAGCTGGCAAAGAAAGCGATACAATTCTGTGTGCTCTAGTTAGAAGCTAATGTCGAGAATGTATTATGAGTGTGTATGTGAAACGAAGGTTCCAAGAGAATGGACAAGGCAATATATTAGTTTGTCAATATGAAAGAAATGCGAGCATGGTCAGTGCACTCGCAAATAGAAAGGACTCTGATGAATGAAAAAAGGAGAACGACTAAGGCTATCCTAATCCGATATAGGAAGATTAAGCCCGTCGTCTGTCCCATTTACATGTCCATTCGCTAATGCTGGTATTGGTGTTGCGGCGCCGCTCCCGTCTTTCGCGAAGAAATCCGTGATTTCTAATGGTCGGTATGAGAAACCCTATTATATTGGTTAGTACAGCCAATATCCTCAAATTAGTAACAGTATTCTGAAATGGACTGGAGGTAGAGGTGGCGTACTTCTTCTCGACTCTGCTCCAGCACTTCTCGATCGCCACCTGCCGCTTTCAGGAACTCGCGTACAGGGATCATCGCTGCTTCTCGACAGAGCTCTTTGAGATCCGAACCGGAGAGACCGGCTGTTTGCTCGGCGAGGAGGTTTAAGGGGAAGTTCGGTGCTAGCTCTGCTCCCTTGAGCATCTGCGCAATAAAAAGTTAGAACAACCTACTGAACCATGAAACATAAGGAAATTACGGACAAGATTAAGAATATTTAATCGTTGTTGCTTGTCTGGTAAGCCAACGGGGTATCGCTTTGGCATTCGCCGAAGAATTGCTGCGTCAATGTCGGCTGGTCGGTTCGTTGCGCCGAGAACGAGTATTCGGTCCGAGGCAGATAGTAGACCATCCCATAGGCTGTTTCCAACTATGTCAATCCCGACAACTTAATAACAAGAAAGGAGCAAGAACGCACGTCATGAACTCCGCCTTCATCATGGCTGTCACTTCATGATCACCTTGACTCCGCGTTCGCAAAAATGAATCAATTTCGTCGATGAATATGATACTTGGTTGTACTTTTCGAGCGAGACCGAACAATCCGGCGATCAGCTTGTTAGATTCGCCGTACCATTTGTTGGTAAGTGAGGAGACGGCGATGTTTATGAAAGTTGCGTTGCTTTCTTTGGCGAGTGCCCGGGCTAGCATCGTCTTTCCACAACCGGGCGGGCCGTAAAGGAGCACACCTTTCGGTGCGCTGAGTAGCGACGAAGACGAGGAAAACAGTGAGGGATAAACGAGAGGGTATATTACGGATTCGCGTAAGGAAGAGACGATCGAGTCTAGTCCTCCTATGTCTGTTACGCAAGCCCAGCGCTAAGTGTGATTTCTACTTTGCAGAACAGAACAACTTCGAACGCACCACTAAACCGGACGTCAATGTCATCAGGGTGGATGACTTCTGCAGCAATAGCCTCTGTTGCAGACCGTCAGCTAACACGCATATTGGAAGAGACACATCGGGGGACGCACCTTCATATTCTGTTAGTTTCAAGTCCTTGTGCCCGAGGCGCTTCAGAATATCTCCATTTCTCGCCTTGGCTGATTTGCGCTCGCCACCAGGACCCATAGATTCCATTATCCACTTTGCACGGAAAACAAATCAGTATAAAGAAGGACATTTTTACGTTAAGATACTCACTTTTACAGTATAGTACGCTGCTACCTTACAACATGAAATATCAGAAATCTTATGTGGACAGAAAACACATGCGTGCTCACTTGAGACGCGATGAGCATTGCAACTGGAAAGATCGACATGTTCAGACAAATATCCATAATAATAGGTCGCATTTTACGTACTCTCAAATGCCATCTTCTTGGTCATAACATTTGAGCCAGACATGGTGAGTGGTAAACAAGGAGGGAGGACAACGTATGCGTCGTGTCCGTCGTCCGCTCTCTTCCGTCCGTAAGCCACGTGACTTTCGAGCCGCTCCCAGCGCCTCTTGTCCAGCAACGCTGTTTATTTCATCTAATAATTCACGCACTTCAACGAGCAATCGCCACTCATAAGAAAATGGAATCGAAAGCTACAGGTATGCCGCTTGTACAGGTATATATCTATTACAGGCGTTTGCGGGTGTGAGATACTCATTACAGACATTACGTGAGGCGACATGAGGCAGAAAACACGAAACAAGACGGGCCCTAAAGACTGGCATTTCCGTCCGAACGAGAAAGAGCATGAAATTGCGAAAACATGATGAATAGCAGCGTGCAGTGTGGTGCATCTACGAAGATGTGGTACGACGCGTGAGGATTGCGTTATAAGTGCGCGGCAGTATGTGCTTGAGGTGGGCGCGTGAGCTCGTACTCGTCTTTCACGGTGGGATATGTCGTCATTGTCGCGAATGTGCTGTTCGACGCGCGACGCTCGTGCGCGTAATTGAGGCGGCTCGTCGATGAGCGCGTAGGGCGCGCGGCGGTGTCAACCCAACGACTCAATGTCTCTTGGTTAAATGTGTCGTCGGCTGTAGGTTGACGTACACTCCTTCGACGGTTGGCGATGTACCAAAAGCTGATCAGCAGTGTGAAGAAACAGACTAGCAACGAGTCAGTTACATCGACTGTAGGCAACGCAGAATCACTTACTCAGACCGATGGCAATCCCGATCTTTGTTGACCCATTCATACCACCGTCTTCATTGTCGCGGCTGACGAGTTTGGCAGCACGTTTCGAGGATGTACGCGAGGTCTGGTCAAAGATTGGTGCCATGGATTTTGGCGGGCAGAATAGTTGCGGATGGAAAAATAATTGTGGGTTAAATAGTCAACGGGTTCTGGTGGTGCGTTAGGAAGGAGCCACACTCTTACTTATAGCCTATCAGACCTCTTGGCAAGATGGTCGTCGTCCCGTCGGCATCACTTCTACGTTGCCGCCTTGATTCCAGCACCGCTTTCATTTGCCGAACTTTAAAGCCGGGCGCTACTTTCATGTTTTGCATGTCGTTCAAGGCTGGAGGAACCTCAATCCCCTGTCACGAATTAGTTGTTCCTCGGAGCGAGTCTCTTGGCCCATAGAATGTTATTGAATGTCATCATCGGCAGGCCAATTACCCTCATCCCGCCGGGTCACTGTACCAATATTTCGGTTGATTGGATCAACTCGTAACAAAGGTCGCCGTGACTCAAGCATGGAGTAATCCTGTGCATTATGAGTCAATGCGAAATTCCAAGGCCAAAGTCTCCCCGTCAGTCAATGCACATTTACAAGCAGCTGCAGCAGGGCAATTCGGATTTTCGAGAGCAAAGCTACAGCCCGGAATTCGTGCGGTCGTGTCGGAATGATTTGTACGACTCTAAGCGCCTGGTGTCTGTTTATGGTAATTCTGCCTTCATTCGGTCACTCAAGTTCCAACCTATGACCCTCCACGAAGCGACTTCGCAATCGGTCAGACGGTGGACCCGTCGTTCTCTGTCTCGGCATCAATCAATCATACTCATCTGTCTATCACCTTCTAAAACAATCTACAAAGCAGCTCAGGCTCGGGATATCCAATCCTTTAAGAGTTTGATACATACGAAACAAAATCCGTGCGCAGCAGTGCACGTGTTTGTATCTGGCTATTTATTTATTATAGGGACCCACAGCAAAAATGACTCGTGCGCTTAACCACTAACTCACCAACTTGGACCTGCACAAAGACCAAGACCACAATGAATCATCGCCAAGAAACGGGAAGTAACGGAGGTTTGATTCCGATGGCACTTGGCCCCATTTGCCCCGTGGGCAGGCGGAATACCTCCTTATCCCTCGGAATGCGTGTATTAAGCCCGATTCGTTTATGAAACCTTCTCCACACGGGGGTTGGTCGGTGCCTCAACTAGTGTCACTATCTAACCTCCAGTAATATTAACGCTAACATGAGGCTGGCTCGGGTATTACCGGATTAGGTGCTCTCAGACGTTTTGCCAGCGACCCAAAGTACTGCTCACACGGCTGCTACTGGATGCAAATCAAAATGTCTCCGTTCTTCTCTTATACATACTGATTACAATTGTTGGGAGCTTCAACTCTGCCAGAATTACTAGTTGAGCTGGCTTGCTGCTGGTTGGTCTGGGTTGCTATCAGGTTACAGATACTCATTCTATCTCTACTGACTAGTTTGCCTCAACGTCTCCTAATATGCACCAAATCCAGACAATCTCCCCTGCCCCTTCCAATTAATATATTTCCATTTCTGCCAGAGAGTCGAGAGGAGCTCAGACAAGTGTGTCCGATTGTTCGTCTCCCAGACAGTAAGTGCAGTCCAAAGGATGAGGGGAATAGTGAAGAGCCATGATACAGCATAAATTATTTGTGCAGCAAAGCCTGGTGTACTATTATCAATTCTGAAGAAGCAGGCAATTGCAATTGCAGTCAAGAATGCAATTATGCTGGAAAGTGATCGGAGCTCAGCACAAAAGAAGAAGAAACAGGTTCTTAGAAAGAGAACATACCCCCACATAAGTAGAGCATAAGGCAAACTGTATTGGATTGCTATTGTCTCAAGCCCACGTTGCTCGTGTTTTCTACCGCTAAGATAAGTATACTGTGTAAAGAAAACACATAATTCTAGATGAGACTGAATGTGAACATAGTAAATAATGGTAATACACACGGTATTGTATACGTTGTCGCCACGAGTCTGCCGCACGAGGAAGAGCCCAATGATGATACTTGCAATGCTTGCAATTACGGAGACTTGACTTGCCACGGCGGCTGGTGATGCCGATAAGCCTGCATTTCCGTTATCTGAGAAAATAATTGGCGTGCTGAGCAGAGCGACATTCGCGTTTAGCAGAACTGTGGACTGATCATTGTTAAACATTAATCATGTGAAGAAATTCTTCAAACTGACTGTGAGCACAAATGCCTCCCAATCTCTCTCAAGCTTGTTCTGAAATGGATAATTCAAAGTGTCAAAGCAATGAAGATGGACGAGACCAAGAAAGACTGGGTGAACAAAGTCCACTGTATAAATGCCTATCACATACCCGATATTTCTTCCATGTACGGTCCCTTATGAAGCCATCCACATGTAATAGTTCAAGGTCTGATCACATTGAATGAGTGTTGAAAAGCATTTTAGAACAAGTTATTCACCAGAAATATGGGCCTCCGGAGAAAAGAATAGTAAAGGAGATAGACACTTGATAAGTGTTGATCGTTGTTTCGGAATGATCCCTCGCACACTCTGCGAGGTCGTAAGGCGAGCACCGTTGAAGCCATGAAAGTTTAAATATCGCTCATTGTCTAAAGTAATATCAGTTAGTGTTTTGATTATACTCCAAGGCAATTACAAACAAATAATACTCATTATACGTCCTGTTACCAGAATCAAAACGTCAAATAAAAGGCAAAATGGACAGAACCTCACCAATACTTGCAATGGCATAGGCACAGTAACCAGAGTCGTAGACTGCTAAATAGGAATTTAACTCAAAATTGATTGTCAGTGCAAGGATGGCCAAATACAAACACTGTAAATGCTCGACTGATGTTACGAGCGAGGCAAAGTCGTCAGCATCGTATGGTGTGGCAGAGTCGACGTAAATCTTGATATCTAAAAACTTATATGATCGGAGAAACGGCTTTCAAGAGCACCAAACCATACCTATTATCCAATAATTAAGTATTCCCATCACTTCGTTGAAAACATCGGGGTAAAGCTTGCGGTGGTTAGGGAAGTATTCGATATGCTGCCAAAACTCAAAATCTAACTCGCTACCTAACCATAGAAGACAGATACGTAATTTATTTTTCGAGGGCAGAACCATTTACTTACGAAAATGATCGATTGATCCAACGCCAAAACCTTCACCCAGTGCATTGCTGATATCGTACTCATGAAGCCAGAAGACACAACGTTGCTCCAAGTCAACCATGTAGTAGCTCCACCCATCCTCTTCAATCTCGAGAACAACCTCAACATTTTCCGGGATATCTCGACCCCAATTGAAACTTGCTGCATGTCTCTCAACTTCATTCATGAAGGCGTCAACTTCCTCCAGGACAGATCTGTCCTGGATATCGGCTTCCGTCAAATAGGTAAACCTTTGTCCATCACACCTTTCCATCAGGTAATATGGCGGACCCTCTGGGTGAATGTAATGTTTCCATCGAGAAACGTCTCGACTCCGCACCGTCGTTTAGACCACGGTACGACCGGAACATTGCCATGTTTGTACTTTTGTTAGTTAGGCTATTCAAATATTGCTTAATGCAGAACAGAAAGAGTAACATCACGAAAAAGTCTTAAGTATTATACTTGCTTGTAATCTTGCATATTTTATATATTTTATAAAATTTGTCCAATTACTTATAATCTTCCTGGGGGGTTAAGTAATGACAGTACAATGTTAGATAAGTAAGTAAGAATACTTTTAAAACTTGGCAATTTCCATTATAATTTTATAAATTGTCAAGTTATAAAAGTGATTATAACACTTTCTAAGATTACAAGACTAAGACATACTTATTTATTTGAGAAATTATAATATCTGCTTATAATGCTTATAAGTCATTACAAGCGTTTGAATCGCTTCCTTTTGCTTCAGATACAATTTTTTATCAAATAATTAATAAAATATAATTATATTTAATTATTTAATACAAAATAATAAATGATACATTATTTCTACAGTTCTAACCCCTGCACCAGCAGCAGCCTCTGCCTTGTTCTTTCGTGAGTAGAATTCGTGTCAGAAAAGGATGAACACATCCTTGGGCCGTTTGATGTAGTCTTCGTCACTACGTTTGGTCGTCACTCAGGACCTGTGAGTCAAATTGCGTGTGTGTGTGGGATGAGGTTGAGCGGGTTGTGGAGGTTGAGGCTGCGCCTGTTAGACAGGTTTAGAGTAGTTAGCAAGTGACAATAGGAGATAAAAGGTGGACGTACTGTGACAGCGTGCAGCAAGTGTGAGTGGTGCATACAGGTTGAGATCCGGAGCGTTGAGCGAGCTAATTTGGGCTGCAGGGGAAACGTGTCTGTGCAAGCACGTTGCATGCTCTAGCTACGACGCGACGCGCAATCGGAGGTGCAGTGAACTCAGTAATAGTTGTGGATGACTTCGAAGGTGTATCTCTAGGACGTTCTGGCTCGAAGGGAGAGGATGAAGTGGGTGGTGCGGGCGGACTTGGCTCAGGAGAGGTGAGCGGTGGCTACTGCTTCTGTTATTCAAAATGGTGTCATGGACGGCACTGGGGTATATAAATGCACACGGCGTGGGCCCATCGAGGGTGATGTCAAGCATAGGATGGTAAGTGTGGAAGGAGAGTGTGCGGGGGGTCAGAGAGAGGATTGCGCCTGAGGAGTGGTAATACATGGACATTGTCGCGAGCGCGTACTCACCGATTGTTGCTTGCGTTGCTGAGCGGGAAGAAGTACACGAATGCATGGAATTATTGAAGAAGTCGGTCAACAATGTGGATGTGCGAATGCGAATGCAAAAAAGAAGGCGAGCATAATAAAAAGGAGGACAACGAAGGAGAGGCAAAGCGAGGAGCGGGAGGGATGAAAGGGAGACAAGAAGTTGGGAGGAGAGGGATGAGCAACTATTGTGCGAGTTATTATGAAGTGGACTGGCTACTTACGCTTTACGCTGAAGGACTGTGTAGCCAGCTCGGCCGTGTTGTCACAAGATCTGAGGCTCAGCGCAGGCATTGCAGTGGCAGATTAGAGAGACGAATCCAGCGACCTTTGTTGTCTAGGCAGTTGCAGGCAGTGTGCCTGCTGGAGGATGCTTGTAGGCAGAGGACTGGCCTGGAGAGGACAAAAGAGACGACATAGCGTTGGGGGAAGAGGGTTGGGGAGATGATGGAGGTAGGAGGAAAAGGAGTGACGAGAGCAAGTGCGTCATTATATGCTCTCGATCTTTGGTACTCGATTATGTAATCACTTCGATATATTGTTTAAAGGTAAAAACAAATTATATTATAAGTCTGACAGAGTGATTGTTAACATTATTAATATATATAATTGTATATTATCTTACTAAAAGTATTGTAATTAACTTACAAGCACAACATATTACTTTTATGACTATTATAATCAATCAACTATTGTTACAAATAACTTATAATATAATTTTAGCATATTATAATAGGAGTTGAGTACTTGTACCTCACATGTAATGTTGTAATAATACTATTAGTAAGCTTACTTACTCTAAAACATGTTTGTAGTTTAATAGAAACTTTGTATATTTCTTACATTTATATACAATCATTATAATTACATTACAAGTGAAATACAAGTATTATTTTAGAATGTAATGCTTATGAAATCATTTTATTAGTTTACTTTTGCTATTATTAAATACATTTGTTACGACTTTTTCGTGATGAACGAGGGACCTTGGATATTCGGGCCCCTGGCAACATATGAAGTGTATAAGTGAGTATTTTTTTTGTATTTACTTAAGAAATGAGACGAATCACAGCGTTTTTCACAAATAGGCCTCAATGGCTTTGGCACCAATCCACAAGGAACAGCACATAAAATACCTTCCATCATATAACTTGCTAGATGAGAGTCCTCTCTAATTGCTTTTAACAACAAATTGCAATAAGTACTTGTATCAGTCTCCAACAAAGGTCGGATAAGTTATGATAAATACCAATGGGTGACATCACGAAAAAGTCGCAACAAATGTAATTAATAATAGCAAATGTAATGTAATAATGTACTTATATATTAATTACAATTCAAAATTACAATTATACTTTGCTTGTAATTGA
>NW_006760401.1:1066868-1122462 GCF_000271605.1 Fomitiporia mediterranea MF3/22 | reverse complement strand
TGCTGCCATCCTTTCTGCCTTCATACGTCTGCCTGTCACCAACTCTAGCAAGTCCAACGTTCCCCTTCCCAGCAAAACTCAGGTACCGCCCAAACACTGGGAACAGTTTAAGCAGAAGTGGCAGTCCACGATTTGCCCATCGTAGGCAAACGTTTAACAACTTCCTAAGCAGAGTCAGGATTACCGACAGAGCCATGGGCACTCCTGAGTAGGTACGACAATGCCCGTTCAGTGAGAGAGTGAGTGTAGAGAGTAAGACAGATGACACAATAATATATCATGATGGACGTTATCTTTTGCATCTTATTAAGTCCATGGGTATAACATTTGTATTAGATAATGCTTTAGGAAATAATTAGAATATAATTCCTCTTAAGGATAGACAGTATTTTATTACCTTGCTAATCGATAAATGCTGCATAGCAGATATGAAAACTTTGATAGATTGAATGTATACATACACATAGGTTGCCCTTTGATTAGATATGCTCAGCCGGATGAAAAAGTAATATATAGTCATGACAAAACAAACGAACAGGAGAATTAAACGAGTGGGGCGAGTGAATGCAGGAGTTTTCGTCGTGGAGATGCAAAACGAAACGAAACGTCTTCAGACGTCCGTCGTCCGTCTGACTAATGTTAAATGTATTGTGTCCAGATCATAACAAAGTCAAAGTCCGAGTCGGGTAATGGTAGCTAGAAGCACGGGAATCATATGCTAAAAAGGGAAGAAAAGGAACCAAGATGAAAGAGGATAGGGGATGAAGAGAGGGATGACGTGACAGGCATAGCGAGTGGTAAGTTATAGAGTAATCGATAGCGAAAGTGAGTCCAAAACAGAAAAGGGTCCACTCTTTTAAGCGTTGTTTTGCGAAAGCTCGAACGGACATGCGACGTTTGTGATTTGTGTCGTGATTTGGCGGTCGCCGATTAGGCCTGCGATGCCGAGTTCTAGTTGGACGCGGAAATCTACGCCTTTTTTTGTTTTTACAAAAGTTAGAATTTGTAGTAGAAAGAGGGTTGACGGATGGATGAAAATACCTGGACGTGAGCCATTTGCGTATAGAGCTGAGTTTCTGCATGCGTTGTACCAGTTAAGCCCTGGGAAACAAACATATCAGCGGATGACCAAATAAAGGCGCCAATTTGAGCGTGAAAAGAAGATATGACATACATGTCAGATCAGTATCGTTAATCGCTACATAAGTAAAGTTCAGCGGTAACTGAAACTCCGATTCCTCATGCGCTGGAAACGATGCAGACGCATCACCCTGCCCTACTTGTTGATTTGTATTGAGGTCCTGAATCTTCGCGCGGACGTGCTTGAGGTGTAAGGGGAGGAAGTTGCTACCCGGGTCGACTTTTAGGTCAAGGTTCGCAGCGAATGAGAAGTTGGCTGGGGAACGGGAGAAGATTGTTTGTGGTGGGGCGGTGCCGTTGAGGAGTGGACTGGCGGAGTTGAAGGTGATGGCGGGGACGCGGGGGATTGTGAAGGCGAGGATTAACGCGACGCTAAAGGTTTAAAAACCAGAAAAAAGGGGGCATCAGTTGAGTTTCTTAGTGATATAGAAGCAAGTAGTGCAACTGACATGCAGCAGACAATAAAAGCAACGATAGCAATGTGTTTGCGGGTTCCCCATTTCCCACAGCATCCGCGCTGATCCCGAGTCCATGCACGGAAGTTATTCCAACGATTGCTCTCTTTGGCCTCTTTGCGTCCTTTCTTCGTCATTGCTCTTAGTTCAGATTTCTTCCATTCTGCACCGAGAGCGGGGACGGTGACGAGTTCGACGGGTGCGCCGGATGTGCTCATGTTTGTATCTTCCTCGACCTTAACAGGAGTATGGACTGGCGGAGTCTGTTCTGGGGGTATTTGTTGGTATCTGTACCATGCCAGTCAAATATTATAGTATAATTTATTGTTTCCAACAACATACCCTTGGTCATACTTGACGAACGCGTTGCTATATCGCGGGCCCATATTATTGAAGTCTGCGTAGACATCCCACCCTGCTTCTTCATCTCCTTTTCCTGCACCAGACCTTGCTCCAAGGAACGAAGCATCCTCATCATCGTTGATACCCTTTACAGGTGCCTCACGACCAACGGCGAAATATGAAGCACGATTGTAGCCTGCACCCTGTCCAGCAAGCATGTCCTGAGAACCGCGTGCTCGCGAAGAACCAAAGAAGGACGAGGCGTCGTCACGGTCGTGGCGCGATGCAGACGGGCCTCCTGCTGGTGTACCAGAGCGTAGACCGACGTCAGAATTGAGCATGTCAAAGGACGACTTGCGTCCACCGTAGAAAGAGGAGACGGCGGAGCGTCGGTCAGAGTCGAAATTGTTGTGTGCCATTTTGTATATTTTGCGACTCCTTTTACGCTATATGGACCGCTTCGATACGCTTGACACTGTGAGCTGTCTCCTGAATTTTTTCCCTTCCAGTCAGGCTGTCCTGAGGAGGCCGAGGAGAGGTGGGATGAGGAGCGACAACAGAGCGGTTGTGGACAAGGGACTGTGAGAATCCGCATTGGTCTGACGCGAAGCTGCCGGTCTCATCCATTCCTTTCCCCGAACGTCCACTGCCCGAATCCATCCACCGCCCATCTATCCGTGCAAGATTAAGCAATATTTTAATCTTGAAACAGTTTTGTCTTTTGGCTTCTCGGAGGACTCTTTGTACTATCTTATTCCTTGAAGAGACCTAACTCTCTGATATTAAACTGCTTGGCTAACTTCAAACCTAGCTGGCTTCTCACGTCACTCAGGAATAGTAATCCACGTCACTCTCGACAGCAGTACAGAACTCCTGTCTACTCAAGTCCATCGTTTCTAAGTAATCAAAGTATCTCTGCTCCGCCGAAATCCAGAAAATAAAAGTACATAGGGTTAACTTATTTACCCGAAACACACATACAAGCCGATAAATGACAGTACTAGTTCCGATTGAAACGAGTGGCGAGGGAAAAGAGCGAATCGACGAAATGTAATAAAGATAAGAATGAACGAGTGTAGGTGAGTGGGTGTGTATCTGTCTATAATGGTGTGGGGTTGTCGTTTCTAATTATTGAGGTGGCAGTTGTCAGTTCATGTGGAAATTCGCTGAAAATATACAGAAAGTGAACGTACCTGGGAGAAATAATCAATGTCCAGAGCCGTCGCTAGACTCGTCCGATACACTGAAGCTTCCTATTGAAAAGACGTCGATGTCGTTTTGTAAGGACGCTTTTATCGGCGAAGGCAGAGGGAATCTTAAACGAATCTTCCTGCGACGGAGTTCATCGTCGTCCTCGTCTCCGCAAATCTCGAAGAAACTGCGAGGCGCAGGGGAATCTGGATCTTCCTCCTCAATGATCGATAATGGACGTGTTGTATCATAGGACGGATAATATATCACGTTCTGCTTTTCGTCGACGTCAACGGTTGACGGCGGCGTGGCGGGTACGACAATTGGAGGAGGTGGATATATAACGCGACCTGGAGAGCGTTCGATGGGAGCTTGCTCGTCATCTGTTTTGTCGCCTTCCCTCAGCAAACTGCACTTTTTGCGAAGAGCGAGCGGGGCGACGCAGGCAACGCTAGGTATCTCGGGCGAATTTAAGGGCTCCTCGTACCAGATCTCATCTCGCTCCTTTCGAAGCTGGACTTCGTCCTGCATGCGCACGAAGTTCATGTTACGTACAGGGTCGGAAAACTCGGCGAACGCGTCTGGTGAACGGAGGAGTTCTTGAGTTTTGTCGTCGATGGGACTTCTTGGCGTATATGTGTACATGGCTTCGTTGTTCAAGAGGAGTGGACGTAGAGCGCGACGAGACTCTCTCTTGGACCTAGGTTGTTCCTTTTGTCGAACGAAACATGGTAAGTTGAAGAGTGTTCGTCGTTTTGGTGTTCGGCGTGGAGTGATCTTCTTCAATAGGGCTTCTGTAGAACTTGTGCTTGAGGTGGACGGCGCAGGCTTGGCTGCTGGCGAGACGACGAGCTTGAGGAACGTCATCCACCGTCGGATAAGTGCTCGGAGTCGAGTAGTGAAGGGTACGCGTGGTGCACTCCTCGTTCGTCTATGACCATGTCTGGAACCAGTTCTTCGTCGTGCTTCCTCACGTCGCGTAATGGTGATAGAGAAGTACTGGTACGAGACTACAACAACGATGAAGAGGACTATTGTTTATCTTGTAAGTAAACATCTTCTTCCTAGTGAAAATGCTGTGGCGTTTACCTGTTGCTAGAATCATTGCGATAATGTTTTTGCTAGAGTCGATACCGCCGTCTATGCTGACCCTCTGACCTGGGCCGACAGAAGACGGATCCACATCGTCTCTTCCATATAAGCGGCCGCGGGCGGGAGGCATTCTGATCTACAAGTTCGCGCAATTCGAGATCGAGGAAGGATGGATGGTAGATAGGAAATCCCGAGGATGAAACAAGGGAAGTACAAGTAAAGAGTGTGGACGTCGAACGATTTCAAGTCAAGACAGGACGAAAGATGAAAGACGAAAGGACAGGACAGGGCAAAGAGAAAGACTCTTACAAGTCTGCGCAAAGACGAAAAGGCAGTCCCTATACCTCATTCCTCTACCGAAACCAGCGCATTATGTGTTCTTGTAAGTCTATGCGCTCGCGGATATTGTGCGGACTTGGGGTAAGTCGCTTACATATATAATCCTATAATCCTGTACTAACAATCTTACAGAACGCACCAACAGTTCGCTTCAGGACGTCTCGCGTAGACGCGAGAAGCTTGGGCGAGTACGGCATATAGGGACGCGAGCCTCGTGTCGTGTGAGTGCTGTGACGCAGCAATTCAGTTTTTCCAATCTGCGACTTGACTTCTTGACGTTCCGAAGAAGACTATGTTGACTCCGCGCCGCACCGGTGCGCGAAGAGGGATGATAAATGTTAGCGCAAAAGGAAAGGAGTGTCGTGTTCGGTGTTCGGCTGAGCGGAATGGAGATTAAAAGGTCTTTGAAGGATTTCGTGTACATACGTATACACTATTTTATCCTTTAATGCCGACTGGTGCGCTTTTCTTGTGTGTGTTTTTCTCGTCTGTGAAGGATTTCGGTACGGCTCCTAATTGCGATTTATCGGATTGGGCGGACAAAGAGCAACTGCCCCTTGTCCTTAATATACGTATTTACCAAAGTTTTTATTTAAAGATGGGTGATTCATTGCATTGCAGATCGTCGGTCTTTGCCTAAGTTTCGGCTAAGAAAATAGACGCTGGATACCGACGATCATCATCATCATGCCGTTAGCTCATTTATTACTGTCAGTTTTTTGTGCCACACAGACGAATTAATCTATACACCAAGACATGAATATCCTCGTATTTTCGCAGTAGCTCCGGGAGTAAGAACTGCAGGAAAGGGGTGCTTTCGAATTCTCCTCTTTTCAATTCCGCTTTCGTGCATTCAAATTTCAATGCCGAAGGGAATATTGAATATATTGTTGCATTGTCTTGGTTTGGCGTTGTTGGGCTTCTTGGGATCTTAGAACTTACACAGGACTCGGACCGGATGTTCTTTGTCTCGTGGGTTTGGTAGAAGTGCTGTGCATTGACCTGTGAGAGTGCGCGGGTTGGAGGGAAAGTGTAGAGAATCACTTGATTATTTTTTCATGTGAGTGGAATCCCGGATGCGCGGAGGTCGGGATCAGATGCACGGAGCGGAGTTGTGTGGAGTATTCACACTCAATGAGGAACACACGAATGTAGCTGAGTAAAGGACCAGCCTTGGCTATCTATACGCATGAAACACAGGGATGCGGGAATAAAAGTACACGTAGGGAAATAAGATGCTGTACGTACGCATTACATTGATTGACGGTGACTACGAGGAGAAGGATAAGCGGCGATACACTGAGAGGAAAATAAATAGTACAAAACGGTGTTGTACTGTATATATAGCGACAACGAGATTGAAAGGCCGAACCGAGGAGAGTTGACAAGTGGGAACGATGAATCGGATGATATACACATATACATAGATGGAACCAAGTTACTGTGTACTGATGGTGGAAGAATGGGGATCGTCAAGGTTCAAGAAGTCGTTGGTGCGGCGTCATGATCGGGTGGAAGGCACGGTATGGGAATGGGTGGATCAATTGATGGTTTCTGAGGATTGAATGACGACTTTGGCTTCTGTGAGCGGAGAAGACGGAGATACTAGAAGGTACAGCGAGGACTCACCTCGGAGAGCATGGACTCGGAATGATTCAAACTCAGACTCGCGGGTCGGATGCACGGAGACGGAACGGACGATCAAACCAAAGTGCAGGGATTTCATACGGTACGGAGACAAATATTTCACATGCACATGCGAAGAGGTGGTGGCTATTTATCCGAATGAGACGCCGATGGGCTTCGGACGGACGGCTGGGTATCTGTCGTATCTGTCGTATGGGTCGTGTATAGCTAACGGGTGAGGTGGGAGGGCTAACGAGACAGGACGCAGAGCGATGACGTCGGAGTTCGAGTCTGCGAGATTTGCGGCGTCAGGTTTGGATAGGTCAAGACTGTCTTGGTCCGCGTCTTGTGCGCCCCGGTTGGAGGTCTGAATAGGTTTGGCGGTTGCAGAGCCCATCCAGTTGCTCAGCCAGTCTGGGACAAACTTGCGGGCTGCTTTTGGCGTCGAAGCTTTGATGAGCCGATCACGGTCGTTCCTCTTCCTCCAATATGAGAAGACCGAGGCGATAGCGGCACCAATTAGTAAGACTATACATTCGTGAGTTTGTATTTCCTGGGAATACTGTACCTCATTCGAGGATGGGAATAATTGGAGCTCACGGAGGAGAATGACGACGGGAACGACTACTGCTTCTACTGGAGTAGATGCAAATTGTGTGCCTTGTTCATCTCTTGCGAGTAGATCGTGAGTTAGCGGCCCATAGGAGAGGACGCGGATCGTAGGAGACATAATTGTCGTATTAGATTCGTGAGCGGACTAAGTTGTACAGAGGCAAGAGCACGAGGACTGCCAGCAGTCAAGGCCAAAGTTACCAGGAGATTATAACTTGTCGACGGAGCGCCTGTCTCGTCCTACAGCAGTGCAGAGAGAAGGGAGAATGATACGAGTGATGAAGAGAAGGAGACTTGACGACGCGCGCCGACACCATGCTTTTGTATGTTGTCAGTAGTATCACAAAGTCGCCGCCAGTCTTGTGTTGTGCGTATATGTATGTGTGTTGGAACTGGACGAGACAATAGAGGTGAAGAGCGTCAACAGGCATGTAGGTTGGGAGGATGTGATAAGAACCAGGATATGTGTGCCAATGTTAGCTCGAAGGGTGATGCTACAAAGAGAGACAATAGGAGGATGGTTATGTGCCAAATTTGCCTCCGCGTTCTAGTTTAAGAGCACAGCACCAGTTCAGTTCAACTAGCGCTTAGGCCTATTCGTACGAGCAACGTGTAGAAATCAGTGGTTACCAGGATCATTAGGGCGTTTGCGTGGACAAGACCCGCAGTCTCGATAATTGTGAGGTCAAGGACAAAAGGAAAGGAAGCGCATACAATGATACATGGACAATCTATTATTTCTCACGATGATAACTATTACATAATCGTATAGTTTAATACTATAATTACAACGCTTGTCTAATAGTATTGAAAATCAGAGCCAAATTCGGTCTTTGAGTTGCGACTGAAGTAGCATGAGTACCCTTGCAAAAGCAGTGGTCCAACTACAATAGCTTGCTGTTCGGAAATCGAGGAACTCGGCTTTTCATTACATATCGATACAAATGTTATACAAAGCAAAACAATACAGCAATAGATAACCTTGAAACAACACATCGCGATAATCATGAAAGATACTAGTTAGTTGTTTGTCGTGGTGCACTTGACGTATAATAATCGTGAGATTCTAAATAAAAGCCGAGAGGCAGAAATCGGAAGATCATAAATCAGAACTACGGCCGACCCGCGACCGAGCAGTGCGCTCCCAGAGACGCACTCTATCCAAAATGGCCTGGATATTGTCTTCGGCGTAGATATTGTATACAGTCTGGTCGTTTGCGTTCCTCCAAACTAGTTCGTCTAGTTCGGATACTAATCGTAAAGCCCTTGTAATGTCGGATAAACTTGAAGGGGGGACGGGAGTAGCGTGGTCTTGGTGTCGAGAAGGCGAATATTTGAGACCTGAGGGTTTGATGTGTAATGTCCGACAAATGTTCTGACAAGGTCAAATGAGTAACAGTATACTGAATATCACGTAGTACGACGTACCGTAAGTGTGGCCTTTGCCTCATCCTCTGTCATAGTCGAAATAGCTTCGTAGTCTGACTTCGGCATTACCCCGTTCATTGGCGACGATGGGGAACGTACTACTCCCTTCCCTTTTCTGTCCATCTTATTTCCATTTCCCAGAGGTTGTTGGTTGTCTTGCGGGTAACTTCCAGCCCGAATATCCGCATTTTCGAAAGCCCTTTGATATAGATGAGGGGCAAACTCCCTGACGTCGTCCTTAAGTATTTGGATGCGACTTCGTAAGCCAGCTACCTGATCACTGACGTCTGACACGGAGGTTCCGAGTTGATGCTTAAATTGAGTGAAGCCTTCTGATTTGCTTGCATGCATAGTAGGCCTTCCACTTTGTCGAGACGGACCTGGACTCGACGGAGTAGGAGCAACCGTCCGCTGCCGCGAAGTACTTCCAACCGTTTCTCCGGGAGGCGCAAGGTTCGAACGAGAAGTAGGAGGTCTTGGAGCCTTTGTGTTGGACAACGGAGACCGTACACGTCCTGGTATCGAGTTTGCATGCATATGTGCTGTATCAATCTTTGAACCAGATCTTGAGGGCCCGGGTTTGCTTGGGCTTTGAAGAGCTGGAGCCACGCAAGGTGGGATTGCAATACCATCCATGCTCCCCTCTGGATTATCCATTGGCTGTATAACATTTGTAGCCCCAGTTTGCTGTTTTTCCTTCCCTTTTCCTTTCTCGTTTTCTGCATTAGTGCCGAGAATTTCAATGAGCGCTTCGAAATCGGAGTCGTCAATGTTTAGCAAGCCATTTGGTCTTGCAGGTCGCAATGAACTCTCCGCCTCGGGCGCGGCTTGAACGGACGCATTGGGGTCTACGTCGGAGTCATCCGTCTGTATGAAGCTTGCAGGGCCGTCGAAAGACCAGTTGAGGTCCATTCAAGTGTTGCCGTCACGACATGAGCATGAGAGTTGGGAACAAGTAGACGCGTGCGCGACGCGTCGACACGGATGTCGGTTCTTAGCACCGACGACCATGAACCTGCTCTTTCCTGGGGCTTTACTAGTCCATAACTTATAGAAACAGCAGATTCTATATCCCAAGCGTGTCCTGACCTCTGTATAGGCTTACTCTGTGGCCTATCTTATGGCAGCATTAAATATACCTATATCGTTTCAGGCGAAGGAACATCGCAATTGTACCATACATTCGGAGCCAACCAGGATAGTGTCTTGGGGTTTCGAGGATTTGGAACACGATGGGGAGATTGATGAACTCTCGAGAAAGCCATCGTGGGGTGCAGTCGTGGGATGCTCGGATGGCAGTATCTATGTCTTCAGTCCGAACCTCTCAAAACGTACTCGACGGAAGTCGACTATAGCCAAGCGTCGGTTCTCTGGAGGGTGTGAACCACCACATCTGCCCTATCGACGCCAACAGCATCTCTCCCTTTCCCGTTCTCGTAATGCTTCTCCATCGGGATCCAGGACCAACTTGACAGCACAGTCATCCAAGTCGCGTGCTGTCTCTGGATTGTCGAAGGAGCAAGTAGAGGCTCCGAAAAATTACGTCGATTTCGATGACGAACAGGAGAAGATGAAGGGTATGATCGCAGAAAGAAAAGTGAAGGATGTTAAGGACCGGTCACCTCGAGCATCGTATATGCTCGGCCATGACTTACCAGCTCGTCGGTTCGATGATACACTTTCGATTGCCTCTGTAGAGACCTCTTCGACTATGCTTTCTCCCCCGTTGTCACCAATCCTTGGACCGACAAATACGGGAAGCTACCGCAAACTTCTTCAGTTGCGGGTGCGTATTTTGCCTCGCGATTTCGGTTCTGAGCATTCGGTCGTTTCTTTGAGTGTTCTGGAGGACAGCGAAATGTTCTTATCTCTCCAGGAATCTGGGTAGGTCTATCTTTTGTGCATTGCACGGAATACTCAAACAATGCAGGAAGGTTTCTCTGTTCAAGAGCATGGATGGTATCTGTGTTGCTTCTGCCGAACCAGGCACAGTACCTGCATCCTTCAAGACGACAGTGGTATCTCACGGATCAGGGTCTCAGGTTCTGTGGGCATGGCAAAGCCTGCACATTTTTCCCGTCAACGAGGTTAGCCCCTATCGCCTATACTTGATCCTAGTACTCACTTCACCCAGACTTCTATAGTTGTTGCGCTCGCAAAAGCGGACGACCGTACGATCTCCCTTGATAGCGGCGAGGCAGATGAAAAGACACGTTTTGCTGTATACGAGCTTACCGGGTCAAAAGATCACGAATTTGGGGAGACATCTCTGTCGCAAATTGGTGACCTAATCCTGGAAGGACATGCTGAAGGATTTGTCGTGTGCCAGGATGATTCCGGTAGTTAATTTTGTTATTGTTGGTGACAGACATGTCTGACTCCAATCATCAGGAAGTATCAAGCTATATCAGGTCGAGAACGACACGTCACTTACTGTACGGACGCTTACCATTCTTCCGCGCCTGGTAGTCATGCATTCTGGAGCCCGTTCACGACATGATTCTCATATGTCATCAAATGGCATAAATTTGCCTCAGTCTATTCGAAATTTACTGTCACGGAACGAACAACAGTCAGACTCTGGAGAGCCAAACCAGGACTACCCACGTTTTAGTCTGCAATACGAACATGGGTTCGGTAAACTGCCTCTGACAGGTACAGTCAAGGGTTTGGACATACGAAGAGTCGGAAAGAATCAGTTCGGGATTGCATGGTCGACAGACGAGCTCACCGTAAGTAATATTCGGTAAATGGGGTACCAAGAATACACATAACACTACAGTAGGCTTTTACTTTGCATGAAAGCACTGTCATTATGCGAAGTGTCATTCCCGTTCAAGCTGGATTAAGACAAGCTGAGTGGATTGACCCAGTAAAGATCCAATTGTTGTTTCAGGTACGTTCTCGACCGTTCCCCATAGCTGGGTCCTAATTGTTGGCCTTCAGGACAGTATGAAGACGTATAGTCTGCCTGAGGTCGTATCCAACGAAAGCTCCGATTCCGGTCATGGAAAGCCACTTCACACGACGTAAGTTACTTAGACTTACGAAAATCACCGTTGTTATTTACTGGCTGGCATTAGGACGACCTTATTCTCGTCTGTCCCCCTACCTGGAAGTCGGACTATTTGTTCTACACAGCAAGATCACCAGCAACGAATTTTCCTGGAAATGGGTGCTGAGAAACAACAGATATCGATTTTGCCGCGATGTGCTTCGAAGAGCACACAACAGGAAAAGGCTACGACCATCTGGACTATGCCGGCTTCGACGCCTGCCGTGACGGGTGCATTTCACCGTATCACTGCTACATTGCCTATAGAGCTTAACACCATTGTGATCGGTTATGGTAAGCAAAATTCAAACGTTGCCATGAGTATTCAACTGAACAGCTAAAGATGATGGATACCTCAACAAACTATCCCTGGAGCGCCTTATATATTCGCAAAACGAGGCTCCAAATTCGGCCTTTGACGAGATCAATTGTGCTGTTCTCAGTCTTTTTGTCATTCAGAACCCACAAACAGGGCAGCGCTTGGTAATAAGTGGAGGCGACGATGGATCAATTGCATTCTGGGACCTCGCGTAGGGACTTGTCTTTTCATTTCATGGTCATGATGATGTCTCACTTAACATTTAGTACTCTAAAGCTCCTAGCGCGATGGGTCGTTTTTACTGAACCCCTAGCACAGGTTGTCCACATGGGTGACGATTTCACCAGTCGATTGCGTGGTTGCTGCATGTGCATTTCTAGCGACGGAACTATTGCTGTTATAGCGATCGACGGCTTTAACTTGTGCGCTATTCCTCCGCAAGATATTCTCGCTTGTTGACGTTTTCGATCACCATAGTCTGTATCTTATCCCAGGCTCGCCTGCACGCCTGCAGACTCTTTGCCTTGGTTCGGATAATCTCATGCTTTTCTACGTTGATGGCCGCACGCGAATATGGGATGTCAAGACGCGAGAATTTCGACGCTCGATGAATTCAGAAAAGGCGGCTGAGATGCTCTCGCAGGATGACTGGTTCATAGCGTAGGTCAAGTCGTGTATCACCTTCCGTGTTGTTTCTGATTTCGATATGATCACTCGTTTGAAGCGACATCGAGGACAGCAAATCGGCGCGGTCGGCTTGTGTATCCACTATCTTGAATAGGTCTTCGGCGCAGGGCGATCCACGTACGTATTTTGAATACGTATACTATGCTCTTCATTGCTTATCTCTTGTTTAGCTCCGGCTTTGGTTTTTGAGGCCCAGTCCTTGCTTGAAAGTCAGTGATTACGTCTTTCGTTCGTTTGCCCCAACCACTCATTTGGTTTCGTGAAGATTTCTCCCGTTCTACATTTACAAAGGTGTCAGAGCAGATCAGGCCCTCCCATCTGCAGACACTCTTAGCGGCATTGCATATTCCGGGGATGGACGAACACTCTGACCGATTGTTAAACGATATCCTTAAGAGTCAGACGACGTCTATCATTGCAACACCAGGATTCTTCGAGTAAGAGTCCTCTTGCCAAACAGTTTCCTGATATTTGGTGGCTAAAAATTTGATTAGTACACAACGCAATTATCAATCATTCTTCTCAGATACTCCCCAGGCAGTATGGCATTTGTCACCGGAAATCACAGCCGTGCGGCTGTTGGCCATTGTCGCCTTGCTCAATGCGTTATCTGCAATAGCCGGTGAGCACGGATTCTTTGATATATAGCCTAAGCCGTGCTTAACAATCTGCAGGATTTGAGCAGTCTGCAAATGCGATATCGACATTCTATACGGTATCATTGGCTTCATTTATTGGGCCTAGTTATCAGGCACCCAGTTTGGCCGTATTAGCGTATTACTGGAACGAGTCCGAGGGTGAGACAACACGAACGTTTACTCACTATGTTGCTAACGTTAAAGAAAGTTGACGATATACGATCTGCTGCCAAACTTCTCTTCGACAGTGAGATCGCGAGGCTTCCGGATGACGAGATTGCAATGGTCGTCGAGAAATGGCGACATAGGCGTAAGTCGAGCAGCATTCTGATGATAAGAGGCATAACTAATATCTTTTAATCCCATAAGTGCCTTGCATTCTTCCTGAGGATCAGAGGCAGTCTGCCAAAGCCGCACTTGCACTCTGCATCTGCGGAAACATCGCGATTGAAAAATTTGCGTTGTTATCCTCCACGTTGGTATTCTGATAATTGTCTATGTATAAAGCTGACAACTCATACAGAACGTTGTCTGACGTTGCAAAATCCGTTTTGTTGTACTTTAACGATGACACGTCTCCGCACCGAGTACTCGCTATTGATTTGTGTTCTCGTGGTTTCGAGACCTGGCAGCAATACTTCGACGCGATGGAAGCACTTCGTTCCCTCTTCGTTCTCGCCACGACGTCGCGCAAGGAAGCAATATCTACAAGGAATCCTGGCCCATACGCGCGTATGGCTGTCCTGCAGATTGCGTCAAGTAACAGCCCACTGTTCGTTACAACGTTATCTCTGGACATCCTCCACCCGAGATCACTCGAATACAGCAAATCCGTGTTACAAATCATCGCCTTTCTAATTCGGAAGGTTTGCCCTTTACTTTTAATTCGCTAATTTCGCCTTAAATTGTATTTACTCTTGTTTAGAAACCTCTGGTCCTTTATCCGAATTTGCCCCGTTTAATGGAGGCGGTGGTGAAGTCTCTGGACCCGGGCCAGAACGCGGAACGCGAGGCGGTCCAGGACTCTGTTACCGAAATTATCGCCTTGGTCGTGCAAACGTTAGTCGTAATTTTCTTCATATTCAATGGCCGCGGACTAAAAATGCGCTGATCAAGGTTCCCAACACTCGATTTCCACGCCGGCAGCCAGCGATTGGCAGTCGGGACGAATGAAGGAGCTGTTATCATGTATGACCTCAAAACAGCTACTCGACTGTATGTTCTGGAAGGACACCGGAAAGGACTTGCCGGTATCTGCTTCTCACCAGATGGTCGAAGAATGGTCACGTTGTCAGTCGAAGAAAGCGTTCTATTAGTGTGGAAGGTTGGCTCCAGCTTCACGAGCTTCTTCCATCCGGGTGCTCCTCCGCGGCAAGGTCGGAGCGGATCTGAACCTTATAAAACGCTCAACTTTGTTCTTCAAGATCACGGTAATGCTTCCAATACCGCTCTTGATGATGTGCTTGGATACTAATGAATTGCATAGCGACTTTGACGATAGAGGCCTCTCTCAAGCAGATTCACTTCAAATGGCCCTCGGACAGGAGTGTTCAAGTTCAAATTCGAGATGCAGTTTTTACATTCAGCACTTAGAACGCATCCTTCTTGTCTTATCTTTATACTCACCACATGTTCTCGTTCGCGGCGGCTCCGATGCTTCTCTTCATTTTTCTTGACCAATTCACGATGTTGCGTCTCACAAATATATATTTCTGAATATAGATATGCTTCCTTTCTCTGGATAGATGCACCTGGCTGCCCTCTATTCTATCCTCGGCAACGCGTGCTTCCTGGCTTTGCATCTGGACGAATGGTCAGGTTTCTGCCACAGAGCCGAATTTACTGCCGCCTCTTCCGGTGCTCCGTATGGACTGTCTATACAAGAAGCAAGTTCTCATCGACCATTCTCCCAAGACACTGGCACCATGCATGCATTCCGGGCTATTTTTATCGGCTTTCTGCACCTCGCACTCTCCAGTAAAATTGCCCATGCTATCTGGCCAATTCCCCGTAGTATTTCAACTGGTCACGAAACCTTATTGCTGTATCAGGACTTCGAGATATTCTCTGGGTTGTCTGAAACGCCTCTAGATCTACTTGATGCCATTAATCGTACCGAGACTAGGCTGTTCAATGACAATCATGGGCGACTGGTAGTTGGACGTGGGTCAAGCGATAAAGCGTCATTCCGATCCGCGAAGACTTTACTATCGCTCCGGTTGACGTTGAACAATGAAAATGGATCGTCAATTAGAGACATATCCGAGGAAGCAATCACACCGCTTGACGCAAGAAACGAGGGTTATACTCTAAGTGTTCCTGCAGATGGAAGCGATGCGATACTGGAGGCGTCGACAACTCTTGGTCTGTTCCGTGGTTTGACGACTTTTGAGCAGCTATGGTACACGTTCGATGGACAAGTTTACGCAGTAGACATGCCGCTTCATGTTGTCGATGCTCCTGCGTTTGTGCGTTCATCGTCTCACTATATATTGTGATTTCGAGATGGTTTACTAAAGGATAAATCTGGAGCCGTATCGAGGACTTAGTTTTGATACGTCTCGTAACTTGTAAGCAATAACTTCTGCATAAAGTAAAAATATCACGCTAATGACCTGACTTCAGTTATCCAGTCTGTGACTTGAAACGTACGCTGGATGCGATGAGCTGGGCGAAGGTAAGTTTCGCCGTCTCTGTCGATTTTCGTCGACCAATAGAAGTTGATGCCGTCCTCAGTTTAATACCCTCTATTGGCACGTTGTGGACAGCCAAAGTTTCCCTTTGGAAGTGAGCCCTTTCCCGGAACTGTCACAGAAGGGCGCGTACTCTGCGGAACGGGTGTACACTGAAGGAGATGTCCAAGATATAATCGACTATGCTGCAGCAGTGAGTATGATTCTGTCCCATAGCCCGGTGCGCAAGGCAAATTTATCTTCGTATGCCCTTTAGCGAGGAATCGACGTGGTCCTTGTGAGTATCACTGAAATTATGCCTGTCAGTAACTCGATCGGAATGTATCTTCCCCCTCCAGGAGCTAGACACGCCAGGTCATGAAACTGCCATCGGCCTTTCGCACCCAGAGCACGTTGCATGCTATTTGGCTACTCCATGGTCTGAGTTCGCCAATGGTAAGGGTAAACGACGATTTATATGAATCTTTTACTTACAATAACTCATGACAATGATAGAACCTCCCGCGGGTCAATTACGCCTCGCAACACCCGCAACTATCAATTTCTCCGTCGAACTCGTCTCATCTGTCTCAACCAAGTTCAAGTCTTCGCTCTTCAGCACTGGCGGGGATGAAGTGAATGCGAATTGTTACGAACAGGATCCTCAGACACAGGCGGATTTGAATGCGATGGGTTGGACGCTGGACGAAGCGCTTAATAATTTCTTGAATGTTACGCATACGGTGATTAGGGGACAGGGGAAGACTCCTATTGTCAAAGAAGGTATGTATAACATTATATATAGAGGACATATGGAGGACATATGGCTGAGAGATTGATAGATATGATTTTAAATCATAATACAACTCTGCCGAATTCTACTATCGCAGTGTAAGTGACTCTTAACGTTCCCCTAGACGAATAGGGCTGAAGAGTGTTGTGTGTAGTGTCTGGATCTCTTCTCAGGATGCAAAGAACGTCACAACTAGAGGCTATAGGATAATTCACCAGCCATCCGATTATTTCTACCTCGTACGTCCGATGCCTTGGTCCCGTAGGTCGAGTAATACTAATAAAACTCAAGGACTGCGGTGCTGGTGATTGGCTAGGCAATAATATCAATGGGTACGAGCTTGCCTTGCAACTGGATATACTTCTTACTAACTCTCATCGTTCAGGAACAGCTGGTGTGACCCATTCAAGACTTGGCAAAAGGTCTAGTTGACCTGGAAGATAACGTTCGTGATGTCATTTTGACTGCCATACTTGCTTTCATAGATCTATTCATTTGATCCACTTGCCAACTTGACGACTGAGGAAAGTGCACTGGTTCTCGGAGGTGTGTCCTAATGCGCTATTTTTTACAGTTAATCATTTGAGCTTGACTGACCCACGGCCGGACCTCATCAGGCCAGATCCCTTTGTGGTCCGAACAAAGTTCTCCAGCGAATCTGGACCCGATCGTCTGGCCGCGTGCAGCTAGCGCAGCAGAGGTGTTCTGGAGTGGTGGCCAGTCAAACGGACAAGCTCTGAACGTCTCGACTGCACTCAGTCGTTTGCACGATCTGCGATTTAGGATGATGCAACGCGGGGTAAACGCGATCCCCTTGCAACCGGAGTGGTGTGCTCTGCGACCCGGTGCTTGTGACGTCGACTCCTGAGCTCCGAGATACTCACGTACTTGTACTGTCTTGATTCGACTATGAGCCCGAGATTTATTGTAATGTTACTTGACCGCTTGTACAAGATACGAGATAAATGTAGATAGGACGTTGAAAATGTTACTCCTTGTATGCGCATCGCCGAAGACGGGATACGCGCCTGTGATCGACGGCACGCGTCCCGTCCCCATTTCTCCACTTCGTCTTTTCGAGTCCAGCGGTGTTCCTTAGCCGTAAGTCAGCTTTCTGGTTGAACTTGAACTTGCTCGTCGACGTGGCAGACTGCGCGATTCTAGCGCCTCTGTCGTTTGTCGGTGTCAAATCAGACACTAAAGTTGTCAGTTACGACTCTTCGTAACTGCTCACGCTCACGCCTTCCATACGACATTATTTAATATCCACGAGGATATGCACGCCTTCCTGGCACGTTTTCGTTCTTCACGACCTTCAAAGATCACTTCTACTCCTGCTCTCGAGAAAATCGAGACTGGTGTTAAGGTTGCTACGCGCCATGAAGAGAACGACGCGCAGACCTCACAAGACGCGTCGCCAGACTCGCCGAGCCAGAATGTGGAGCTCGACAGCAAGATTCATCCCGACCTCAGTGCGCTCTTTGCATCTGTCGAAGACGCGCTGAATATTGTCGAGCGTAATGTGGAGACGCAGAAACGACCAAAGTATATTTACGAGGATAACGACGACGGGACATCGGAGAACGAACAAGAACACGATGGCATGCGCAATAGGATGCCTGAAGGAAAGTCTCCAGACGATGGGACTATTTTCGAGTCGTTTGGCTCTGGCCTTGGAGTGGACTGGTCGTCATTTGGACAGGACACAGGACCACGCCCGGACGCGATTGGGAGGACGCATACAACCAGGGCGATCAACAACAATTTTTTTCCATCAAGTGCAGAAGCCATCCTGTCATGGTCCCCAAAGCCATTGGAAAGCACAGTGTCGCTCAGGCCATCGTCAAGTAATTCACATTCATCTCCCGCATTGTCTCCATCTCTGGAAATACAACAGAGCACGAGGCAGAGTGGACCATATACCTACTCACCGTCGCCTGGGACGTTTGGGTTCCCATCACCTGTACCGCATACACCGACGAGCTCAACTCCGCATCTGCCGCCGCCGGTTTTTCATTCTACTCCGAAGACATCTACGCCTCGAATTCGGTCTGCACATAAACGCAGTCCAGGAGCAAGACGACGAAGAGTTACTGGCATTGGAGCTCCTCCATTACCTACGGCTGCAGCTGCAGGCAGAATGAAGAGAATCAAATCTGAACAACCGGTATCGTCCAGACGGCTCGCGAATGGACATATCAACGAACCTACTGGACGTTTACGAACATTTTCACGATCGTCGAATAGAACTTCACAGGGACTGACACGCCGAAAGAGCGCTGAATGGACTGCCCACGCTGCTTCTGCCGGTGTTTTTGCAGATCCAGCACAGACGACAGAATTTGGGTGGCCAGCTGCAGTGTCGAGGGAGATTCTGAGGCTGTCGCTGGGTGAACAGGCTATGTTGCCTGCACAAGACGCTCCATCGCTGGTGATAGCAACCGCGCCGGAGACAGCCGGTGCTAATAATTTACCTGACCAGACAGATGCACGCTCGTCAAAATTATTGGAGTCTCAAC
Source organism: Fomitiporia mediterranea MF3/22 (assembly GCF_000271605.1). Lineage (NCBI taxonomy): Eukaryota > Fungi > Basidiomycota > Agaricomycetes > Hymenochaetales > Hymenochaetaceae > Fomitiporia > Fomitiporia mediterranea. Next base: position 1,103,554 of record NW_006760401.1, on the reverse strand, counting down.
GAGGCGTGCCACGCGTTTCCCACGAGCACAAGCACAATGCGAGACAATCGACCAGGCTAATTAGGACGAGCACCTCAGGCCAGCGTCTCTCATCTGCGCACTTGCTTTCTTCCACCCCGCCGTCCCCGTCGTATGCGCCTGGTCGCAACGGCGAGCCAAGATCCATCGCCACGCAATCGGAAACGACAGACAACGCGTCTGCGTCTGTCGCAAATCGTAGAACCGTGAAAGCCCGATCGCAATCGTCGGGCAATAACACGGTGGATTCGAAGCCGGATACGAAGATGGGTGCGGCGGGTGTGGCAGTACACAAACGGTCTGATAGCGAGAACATGGTGGAATGGGGATCGCGTTCAATGCAGGATTTCCTATCACCTGAGGAGAGAAACGGTGACGCTTCTGTAGCGGCTTTACGACCGAGCACTCCTATGAAAAAATCCGAGTCTGAGTCGACTTATGAAACGGCCGGATCTTCATCTTTCTTGCATGCACCCTCACTATCTGTCATCGCACCGACACCGCGTGGTTCTCCAGGACGCTCGAAAAACTCTTTGGAACTGGAAGATGGGTTGCAGGTCCCGACCCCTCCTCCGGAATCCGAAAAAAGCAGAGGCAAGAGGAAAGCAGAGGAATCAGAGGACGGTAGTCCGCCGGACTTACGAGGCTCTAAGAGCAAAAAATCAGCTCTCGCCGCTGAAGGAAAGGGAAATCGTATGTTTCTTTCTTTCCGTTATTTCCGCTATCCGGCCCTTTCGTACGTTTGGAAACACGTGTATTAACTTCCATTTTTCTACCTTGATGACAGGCTCCCACAGCAATTCCAATGCATCGTATGCACCTTCCTCATTTCAGTCTTTCCAGTCTCAAAAAAGCAGGAAACGTGTGCGGCTATCGTCACCCATGGCCACGCCCGCGCATTCTCGACCTGGATCTGCGGTTCAACCGCACTCGGGCTCCGTTTCGAGCCGAGGAAGCTCCCGTTCAGCAGTCCCATCCTCGCACATTCAACGCGTTGATAGTAGAACAAATCCACCACGACCACCATCGCGCATGTCGCGTGGTTCACGTACCTCTCGCGCGATGTCGCAGGCTGTATCTGGCGCGTCGTCGGGTGCTGGTACGGTCCCGTTCCCTAAGCGCCGCTCGCTCTCTCAATCTTCGATACCGCTTTCTGCGATTGTGACGCCTCGCGCGCCGTCGATTGACCGGCTCAGCCAATTTCATATGCGCGATCCGCAAAAGCCGCCGCCACGACGCGATATTGGATGGACGCTACGTTTCGGTTCTGCAGACGACAAGGGCTCGCCGTTTATGGCGTGGGCGTTCTGGTTTGGGTTCTTGTTCCCTTTGCTTTGGTGGTTTGCAAGCTTTTGGAGGATCCCGAAGACGAGGATGGTCGGAACTGACACCGAGAAGGCTGTGATTGTTGATGATCCATTTATTGAGAGAGGTGCGTCCGAGCTTCAAGACCGTGTATAACAAGCACATAGGCTAATGAAAGTATCTATTTTTCACAGAGGCACATGCCTGGCGACTGCGCTGTCGCGTTGCTTCCGTCGTCTTCTTCTTTACTTACCTGCCCGTCATCGTCCTCCTCGCCGTCTTCGCGCCTCGCTGATAGATGTCCTTTCCTCGGCTCAAAAAATTCCTCTCTCCCTTTGCTTTGTTTTCACTCTGGCGGCCGTCAAGTCAATGAAGACCTCCCAAGTCAAACGGCTCTTGCTAATTTTTGATCTACTTTCTCGCTTCCTCTTGCTCTTGATCGGGTCATCTAAGCTATCCTACCACATCACATCCCCTCACGCCGAACGGTTGTCGTTCTTTGCTTTGCTGTTGTTCTTTCTTCTCCACTATCATCCAATTATCACCCTATCGGACATGTCGCTCATTTCGTGTTTTCCTTTTTTTCTTCTTGCACGTTGGTTCTCTGAAATTTGAATTTGAAACCCCGTGGACTTGATACGTTATTTATTCTACAGTATGCTTTAATTTCTGCACTATTATTATGCCACTTTCTGTCCTTTTTTGTCTTTCGTTTGCATAAAGCTGTGATCATACGCAACCCACCGAGCGTCCATTCATCGTTCACCATCATTATCACCAGTTCCGCTTATTCTATTCTCACAGTTATGGTATGTTTTAACAACTTTCAACTGATTTTGGGATGTATGGGGGGTTTTCTTTTCTTTTCTCTTTGTTGGGTGTTATTTGTTGTTGTAGGCTTTTTATTTGCTGTTGTATCGTTCATCCAAGTTTGAAGGGGTGCAGTTGGTAGTGAGAGTTTGCTACGCATTTTTTGGTCCGTATACCCACGTAGCAGAGTTTCAAGAAAAATGAAATGAAGAAGCGTTGTATGTATTTCGGTGCGATGGTGCAACGTTTGTGCGTTGTAATCGAACGAACGTTAAGAAGGTTTCAAGAAGAATGCTTGTCTATTAAGTATACACAATACAATGGAAGTCTCGATATACAAAGCCGTTCTACAAATCAAGTCTAAATAAAGCATGTATTCTGCACAAATGACGAGACGAGCAATGTGGATAACAAAAGAAGTGCATTCACAACGTGGAACTTCCGCTCCCTACTAGTAAGTCTGAAAGTGGTACGAGAGAGTAGAGGTCGTTAGATACGTGTATTGAGAGGAAGCCTTCTGCGAGGGAGTTTGCGCTTCGGAGACGGAGGAGTCTGTTGCAGAGGATTTTGTATAGCGTTGCTTGTGGGTTTTATTTATTTATTATTAGTTAGCCCTCGATATACTGACGGAACAAAGCAGAACCACAAACTGGCTAAAGCATATATTCTACACAAACAACAAGGACAGATAAATAATAATGGAAACCATTCATGATGAAGAGCTCCCACTCCCTAAGTAGGAAAATAGTACGTGACACTCGAGTCTGCTTGATACGTGTATTGAGAGGAACTCCTCTTCAGCAAGGGCAGTGTTCGCGTTTCAGAGACGGAGGAGGAGCTGGTTACAGAGAAGGTTGTGTAATGTTGCTTGTGGGCTTTTTATTAATTACTAGTTAGCGATTTTTTGTAACTCATAACGGAGTAATGGACGTCATCAGGAAAAAATAAACAGTAATTTTTAATCTTATATGAGTATATAATTTATAAAATATTAATAATATGTAAAACGCCATATACTGCTTTCCCTTGACAGTGAATGATACAATAAGGTTAAATAAGTCGAATTAATATTATGGAAAGCAATAAGAATTATATGTTATTAGGAATCCCTGCACAGTATTTTCCCCATGAGCTTTGCTGGAATGGATTGGATCATCTTGGGTGACTTCTTGTAAGCATTACTTGAATCACTTTTCAAAGTTCTTAATCATGGGATTGATGTGATCCGACTGGGGAACAAAGATCCTGATCTTGCTTAGCTCAGCTTTGTTCTAATCAAAGGGCCTGTCTAAAAGTATTGCACCTGATTACAATCTTACAAGAGTGTGCTCTGAACCAAACAGGATGCAAAATAAATATTAATTGAGTTTTGTGTAAATATTGTAATTATCTATTATCTATTGAATTATACTTATCAACTATATTACTTGATACTATTTCTTTAATATGCTTTCTATTTAGGGCTTCTACAGTACAAGAGTGCTTGAAGAAAAAAAGGCCAAGCAATATATATCAAACATTAAGTGGTTCTACTACTTAGTTGTCAGAACAATAGTTACAAATGCTACTTTATTACTTGTGAAAGAGTTGTTGAATAAGACAAGACTATCTAAGTAACTACACACTTTTGGTATGTATACTCACGTTACAGAGCTTAAAGAAGAATAAAACGAAGAGCTGTATGATTTTTGGTGTGGGTGTGGTATCATTGAACATTAAGGTTTCGAGGATGCTTATGCGACAGATATACATAGTACAATTCAACTCTCAATATACAAAGCAGGTTCTACGGTCGAGTCTAAAGCAGATAATCTACGCAGAATGGCGGCATAGGCGAATAAGACTAAATGTGCATTCACAGTGTGGAACTTCTGCTCCCTAAGTCGGAAAGTACAAAAGAGTCGAGTCCGCCGGATACGTGTATTGAGAGAAACCCCTCTTCTGCAAGCGAGGTGTTTGCACTTCGGAGACGGAGAAGGAGTCGGTTGCAGAGGATATTGTGCAATGTTGCTTGTGGACTTTTTGTTTATTATTTGTTAGTGATTTTTCTTGATGGTCGAGCATTGGAGAAATGGACGTACAGGAGAAGAAGATGGCATAGTATTTCCTGGGATGAATGGTGGACTATCAGAACAGCGATATTCATTCCTTTACTATTTGTGATAACTCACAGATTCGAATTTGAGCAGAACGAGGTTGCTGATTGTGATTACTATGTTCCAATTGGTGAACTAAGAAGAGCTGTATCTACTATACAAGTGGCACTTACATAAAATGAAAATGCAATAGAAAACACCTAGAATGGACTCTCAGTTAACGCATAAAAGACAAATAAGGTGGATTTCTCACTATCTCCGTATGCAACTCTCATGAGCAATGACCTTGTCGTTCGGTCTAGAAAAGAGACAATTAGTTTGAATCAAAAAGTGCAGAAGATTTCGAGTTGTGGACATACGACGCAACACTTTGATTAGCATGAGGACTAGAACGACTTTGTTTTCTCTTAGTCAGTTCTAGCTAAATAATGGTGTTGCATGAACCAACGCACATAATTCGTATAATAAGATCAAACCATAACTGATCTCTTCGGACGTCCTATTATCAGTGCGGACGACGCAACCATTTGGAAAGACGTCAAGTTTCGAAACTTTTTCAGGATTCACAACGTTAACAGCGCACGGTAATATAGGTCAAGCACAGGCTAGCAAACGTACCAGAAGCACGGTCGATATACCGGACCGTGCCGTAATAACCTCCAACTATTCCTATCTTTACATTATGCTGAGAATTCAGAGGGGCACGTATATCCCTTAATAGTTAGCAAACTTACCAGAATAATCAATACCAGACCATATAATATTCTTCTCGAGCTTTCCCATATGATGTATACCCGCATTGCAAGAACGGCTAGATGTTTCATCATTTAGTAGCAAGCAATGACGTAAGTTCAAAATTAGTTTACTTTCAGCGAATATCACCCCAGTCGCGGATAGTACTGTTCGCCATGTCAACAACTAATTCCAAGTCTCAAGTAAATTTAGAAATTTAAGGCACTCACACGTGAGGGCGGTGAAAAGCCGTCTACACATCTACAACAAGGTATAAGAGGCATTTATAGTGAGTGACGTTAGGTATGTCTTAGTAGCAGTATCGGCAGTGGAAAAAAAAGGCTGAAACGCACCGATTCTTCCGAGCTCAAAATATATGCTATTAATGTTGCTTGGGTTAGATCATGTGTTTATGTGTTTTATGCTGCGGAAGTCAAAGCGTACTCAACTATAAGCGGCGAGAGCTGTGAAGGAGAAGGGAAGATATCGGTTGACGAAGAAGAGTATCTTGATTAACGACATGCGTGAGTGCCATACGAGGCGCACCTGCGACGGTGTTGTTTAGCAAGAGAACATGTTTTGTTATGTATGTGTGTAGGCGAGGTCTTACTTCATCGCTGAAGGTTAAGATGTATTCATATATCTGGGAGTTCATTTATTAGAGAATAGTGCCTGATGGGTAGGAATATGTCACTCACGTAGATTGCGAATGTGCCAGCTGTAATGTAATTGATGATGCGATAAGTTCTTTATTGTTGCAGGCGATAAGAATGACACGACTAACCCAGGGCATACTGTGCAAGGTTTGGTCAGCAAAAAAGAAAGGAATTCTCCCGTTGTATCTATGCCAGATAACCTACTCGAATTGTCAGGTAGTCACCTTTTGACGAGTTTGGAACAGAATCCATGAGATTGCCAGAATTAAATAAATTTTGCATCAGCGCGTTTGTATAACTAGAAACACAGTGGGCAGTGGGCGGAAGAGTGACACTCCGAGAGCGAGCGAGGTGCAAAAGCCTATCTCATTATCCAGTCGTCGCATTATATACGTCTCGTAACTTGCAAGCGATAGCCTTGAGAACAGCAGCATGGAAACACCTACGTAGAAATACAGGAAGGCCCTCACAGCATTTTCTCCATGAGCTTCGCAGAAATGGATTATCGCTTCCTTATTGGACAGATTACTGCGTCCCTACGGGGTATGAGTAAAAGAACGAACAGGAGAAGCAACGATCGATACTGATTCCGCATGCTTTATGAAATTATGAGCTTAGCGCGTACAACGAAGTAACGAAGAGCTTCCCAGGGTCAACGCGGGAGACTGCGGACTCATACGACAATGAGAAAGTTACCGCGAATGATACTCATTTGGATGTATCGAAGGCCCTGTTAGTTCATAGCTCTTATCAGAGTTCTTCTTGAAGAGGCAATGTAATGTTCGATCTAATCATGAAGGTGAGTGGTGCCACCGTTTGCATGTGCTCTGAGGTTCCTCATGTGTGAATTTCGGACTCGGGTACGACGCGGTAACCGAGAATTTTTCGCCGACTTACTTGTGGAGGGTGATCGATGCAACAGGCCTAACGGAAATGAGGCAATCTCAGCGGGAATATGTCATCGGTAAATCGCTAAAAAGTACATTCAAGAAACGGCGTAGCGATGTATTGACGACCCTTGGTGAGTAATTAATCCAAATATCGACCGTTGTTTAGCAGTGATGAGAGGGCGTGTCGATCCAAGAAACTTTGTATGCATTGGGCTGGGGAATAGGTGCCGAATGTATCAACCTTGGATAAATGTTAGGCAACGAGACAAGAGTTATATAGAAGTTGCATACGCTTTGGTCTATCTGAAATTTAATTCTTCTTTGCGATATTGACCTTGTTTGCAGTCTTGAGCCCGGAAGCTATGTCGCGGTACAAACTCCTAATGATGAGTGTCGGCACAAGCAACCAAAGCCTAAATCAACAGAGATAAGAAGATTTGATTATTAGTGAATTCACATTTAAAGTTATATATGTAAGGTAGCCTCGTACCCATTCGGAACAATCCACAACCAGAACAATGTCTTCAAGTCATTGTGACCAATTGCACATCCTCCACAGTAGTATTCTTGGGCCCAATAGAGGACTGTCTTGCTCAGTGTCATGACAGCGGACGCAAATCCAATGAGTGGTGCTGCAGGAGAGGCAAGGATATGTTGCGCATAAACATAATAGAGATTGAAGAAAGTCTCAATGACATTCAAGAATGCTTAAAATAAGTTAGCATTTTTTATCCCTCAAAAGAAGGTCATAACACACATTGGGCGCTGGCAAATCCATCACCACGATTATACGCTTCAACACCGTAAACTAGATCAATGTCTTGGTACAATGCATACGGCTTCCAGATCCAGTGCAGGTCTCCGCCATTAAATGACCTTGGACTGTGATGTATACTTAGCTAGCTATCCGGGAGAAAATTATGTATTCGTCTCTCACCGCATGAAGCAATATCCTGCGTCCCAAAAAATAACTGGAGCAGTCAGAAGAAACCATAGGGTAATCCACATGTGCGTTTTGGGGGCCATCCTCAAGAATGAATTATTCCTTTGCACTCTTTTGCTATCTCGTAGTTCTGGGCGCAATGTCGTCGTCGCAGGACGAGTGGTGGAACCAAAAAGCGATGCTAGATTCGCATGGTACGACCAAGTCGTGGGTAATAATCTGAAAGATGAATTGATGCCCGAGGAGACCGACATCGTGCGACGGCCATCACGTGCGTGACGCGTCGGCCGTTCACCAAGCGCGTCGGCGTCGCGTTCATCCTTCCCACCACGACCATGACTGTTGGCCTCACCGTCACCGCTGGCGATGGAATCGCAATCGTCGTCTTTGGGGGCGCTGTCACTTGACTGCTCTTGTTGAACCCATTTAGTTGCTAGCCACAACTCGTCTTCAAAGCCTGGTATGCACGTGTCCGCTGGGAGAATAGGTGGCGCGCTTTCTCTGTAAGATCCCCATGCTGTGCGGTCATGCTCTCCGTATCCTGCTGTCGAAACCCAGAAAATGCTCAGGTTATCTCCTCCGTTCGGAGCTAAATTGGTTTTGCGCCCATACAAGATCGTATCTTCCCTGTCATCGAACTCCCGCTCGGTGTCTTGATATTTGCACCCCTGGGCGTTGGCGTAGAATTCCGTGATTATGGCTCTAAGTAGGTCCATATTTGAGAAGACTGAGGTGCGAGTCGCGCGGATTGCGAGGATTTGCAACTCTTTCTTCGATGTAATTATAAAGATGCATACGCAAGCATCGCACGTATGCCGCGAGGCAAGCGACAAATGTGACAGCCATCAAATACACTACGTAGACATCCAGTGCCTCACTCGCGTCGTTCATGTTTTTCATTTCCAACCATTTGCATCAGCGATAGGTGTGAAATGAAACATGAACCAAAATCCAGGGTTCTTTCGGACGATCTACACGGAGAACACGTTGTCCCGACAGGGAACAATGCGAACTTCATTCAGGAATCAAGAAGCGGGAAGAATAGGGGTTTTACCTTATAAGTCTTTCCACCAGCGCTTCCTTCAGTAACTTCCGAATGGTGCCAAGTCACATGCATAAAACAGCAAATAACTTCACTTTTCTGGGGGACTGTTCTTGAAGTGGACCAACTCAACATCTCGGCACGTATTTATTCCTCCGACTCTGTCCTCAGTAGACAAACCAAGGCCGAAAGTTTGCATCTCACCCATGCGCCACCGAAGGTACTGTCTCGAGTAATCCCGAGTCCTTTGTGGCTTTCTGAACTATATGTGAGAGGAGTGCTAGATACTCTGCGATGCCTTCCTCTAGAACTTAATTGTCTTTCCTTCGCGCATGTTCAGGAACTACTCCACCCTCGCTTGTTATCATTTGGAAATTGTTAGAGCTTCCGGCCATCCACAGAAGGCTCTTCTGTTTCCAATTCATACGTTGCCTAAGTCTCGAAACAGCTATTCATGTTTGGCGGTATCTTTCTGCGAAGGGCTCTGGCGTGTTACGGAACCGAGGTCTTCACTGAATTCGTGGTTCTTATCCCACGATAGTGTCCCTGCTGTACTCTGGATTCACGCGTATACGGTTCCCCCTTGCCTATCCCAGCGACATGGCGACCCATTTGCTCCTCGTTCTTTACAGAAAAGACTACTGGTTCTCACAGCTGAAAGCCATAAGGACCGAGGATCGCTGACTGCTACGTCAGTTGTCTTACTATTCCATGGCTTCCTCACTCATACATGCTTTATCGCTCTCGCTCACATCGTTTGTAATATGGCTTGCACTGCGCCGCTTCATGACGATTTCTTCTCTATCGGCCATCCCAGGGCCACCAATCGCTTCCTGGTGGAAAGGTGCTTAGTCTGTTTCGCGACTATGAACCGTACCATCGCTCCGATATAAAATTGCTGAATTCTTGTGAAAATTGTTACATAGGAAACTTTTCTCAAGTGTTTAATAGACTGTCAGGCTGGGAATTCCATCGCCATCTACTCGAGACATATGGAGGCGTAGTCAGACTGAAAATGTTATTAGGGGTGAGTATGCAGCCCTTCAAAGCCTATTCGCTTCATTGCAGTTACTGATATAGCGCAGGACGAGCAGCTCTACGTGACAGACCCGCTCGCTCTGCATCACATAATCATCAGGGACCAGTATATTTATGAAGAAACAGCCATGTTCCTGACGTGCGTATTACACTATTGTGTATACGTAGTGCTTTCCATGAACTTTGAATTACGGCAGGTCCAATATGCTCTACTTCGGAAAGAGCCTTCTATCAACACCTGGTACGTGCTGATCTTGTATCTGATAATACGAGAATATAAACTTATCCTTAAAAAGGCGATCAGCACAAAAAGCAACGGAAGATTCTCAACCCCATTTTCTCTCTTAAACACATGCGTGGACTCCTGCAAATCTTCTACCCTATTGCACACCAGGTAAATTCAAATTGCTCTGCACACGCTTATCGTCCGAAAGACTTACGCGTGTTCTGAAGCTCCGAGATATCTTAATTAATGAAATTCGAGATAGCAAGGAAACTATCGATGTCATGAAGTGGATGTCCCGTGCTGCCTTGGAATACATTGGCCAAGGTGGGCTCGGGTATTCGTTTGACGCTTTTGACGAGAAGAAAGGGAATAATTACAGCGATGCCATGAAGCAGCTAAGGTGAGGCTTCTAAAGGCAAACACAATATCATAAGAGAGAACTGAGCAATGGGCTAGCCCCATTAATGCACGCCTCTTTCTCCCTCGACAGTTACTCCCACATGCCGTTAAAGTCGGCACACCCGCGTTCCGTAGAAAACTGCTCGAGTGGGCGCCTTTTGATCTCGTCAGAACGGCAACGAAGATCTCGGATGCCGTGACTAAATGTGCAAGCGATATTTTGCATGACAAACTACAGGGTAAGGAAGAGGAGGATGTCGTCGTGCCACAGGTCGGGAAAGGAAATGATATCATGAGCGTCCTTTGTGAGTGGTCTAAGTTGTGTTCCTCTTTAACAGCCACTAATCGGCTCAAACATAGTGCGTGCAAATGCAGACACCAATGAAGAAGATCGTATGCCTGAATCAGAGATCCTCGGCCACATGGGGTAGGCGCCATTCTTGTAAGATGCAGACATCAGCTCAAGGGTGCTATCAGATCCTTCATATTTGCTGGGCACGATACGACTACAATTGCCATTTGTCGTATCCTTCACCAGCTGGCTCTGCATCCAGATATGCAGGACAGACTTCGTGAGGAAGTCAGTGCTACGAGGAAGGAGCGTGGAGACTTGGAGTATGATGTCCTGATGAGCTTACCCTGCTTAGACGCTGTGTGTCGAGAAACATTACGTCTATTCCCGCCCGTTCCGCAGCTAAATCGCACGTGTGTCGGATTCCCTCCTATCGCACTGTACTCACACTGATGGTGGTTATGTTTCAGGACCAGGAAAGATGTCGTTCTTCCCCTCCTGTGGCCAATAAAATCTGTGGATGGGAAGACAGAAATCAAGGAGATTCCGTTGAAGAAGAACACGAACGTCATCATTTCTATTGTCGGAGCAAACACCAATAAACGCATTTGGGGAGAGGATGCGGAGGAATGGAAGCCTGATCGATGGCTGAAGCCACTGCCGGAAAGTGGGACTAAAGTACGATTGCCAGGGATATACTCATCAACGTAAGTTCCATGTCGTCCGCAGGGCTCACATGTGATCTAGAATTTACAACGACTTTTAGAATGACATTCCTTGGAGGTGGCAGAGCATGCATGTACGTATATCGAAGTCGTTTTATTAGCGCATTCCATTGACGTGCAATAAACATAGCGGATTCAAATTCGCGGAAATGGAGATTAGTAAGTCACCGCAGAGCACGCGGACTTATTACAAGTTCCCCGTGAAACAGATACTGAACCACGACCCCAGAGACATCACTGTCCATTCTTCTCGAAACATTTATTTTTGAACCCGGTCCGGATATCTTCTGGGCTATGAATTTCTTGCAATCTCCAGTACTTAACAACTCAGACGATATGGTGACACAACAGCTGCCTTTGAAGGTGTCGTTGGTCGAAAGGCATACATCGGCGAGGGTATGAAGGGTTGCAGAATGGAGAGATGCAGGCGGACATTGGCGAGTCGTTAGTTCCCGAAATTGAGGTAGTGAGAGCTGAGCTAAAGTGAGTTAGTGCTAAAGTTTCTTTCTATTTTCGTGTACAAAAAAATACCTGTAATTGTACGTGATTATTTGTATTACTTTTGTACAAGTACCGAACAAGCAGGACACTTTTCTTCATACCGATTCCACCAAGGACCGATGTGACCTGGATCCAGTGCCGATACACTTGTTTCACTATTCTCAGGTTTAGTGTAAGGTGTTAAATTTATAGTAAGTCGTCCTTTAGGTTGTCTTGTTTATCTATCTGCTGTACTTTTGTAATATGTATAATATTAGTGTTCGAGTGAATTATTTTTATCCCTTTATATTATACAGAGTCAATCAATCGGCATATAGAATATATATATATATACTGTATTTATATATTTATATATGTTAACACCCCCGCCGTCCTTATGCATTTCCTACAAATGATATTCTCCTTTACTGTTCATGTCTGCGTTCATGTATATATATTATCCGACATGTAATATTAATGCTGATCTCCTTCCCTGCTTAAGAGTAATATTAATAACTGTAAAACAAACGCGGATAATTACCTCCCAAACCTGCCAAGTCCTTCCTTCCTTCTTCCTTCCAAGGATGTGGCGGACTTAAGCGCTCCGTGCGTGGCCGATAGAATAGTGGATGAAGAACAAGTGCATTGTTTTTTTAGACACCGAGAGGATAAGGGAGCAGATCGAGGTCCTATCTCAAGAGAGAAGGGTGCGAGGTGTGTGTGCATGGTTGGATCGAGTCAATCAGTTGGTTAGTTGATTGATTGAGCCACGAGACAAGTGTCGTTGTCCGAATAATAGCTTTTCTAGCATCGAGAAAAGTAGTCACCCTGATTCCCTTTCTTAATGTAATGGTAGAGGGTCTTTCACATCGCAGATAAATACCAACTGTGACGAGAGAAAGATAGCAACAAAGACGCGGGATTGTTGATGGACGGATGGACAGATAGATACAAAGAGCGATTAGGTAACTCTACATTGAACATTCATCGCCCTAACATTACGAAGACGGAGAGTAAGAAGCAGGTAACCACTTCCTCCACCCACTCTCCTCCCAAGCCCTCTCAAACCCTGCTCTCGAGAAACGTTCAACAGCCCACGTACGCGCTCTCAACCGCATGGCGTGTTCTTCTGCGGGTGAGAGTGAAAGTGTGGAGTGTAGTTGGGTGGCGAAGGTCTGGGGAGTCGTTGCGTGGTATCCTGTCAGTCGGTCATACAGCGTCTCGTCAACATGATGATGTGGAAAGTGACGAAGAGCGGAAAGCAAGGAGGGAAGAAGGGCTAGAACACCCAGGCTGGAGTGGGGGCGGGATCTATACTTAGACGTACCTGTAGGTTCTCCCTTATACGGAACGACAATATCTATGAACGGTCCTGCAGAAGCGTGTACTACTGGTATCACGCCCGCAGCCTAGACGAATACAGTTACAGACAAGCACGTCAGTTACTCATCAAGATTCGCATGTCTCCGTCTCTTGCATATATTTAGGTTTTAGAAAGAGGGATGTAGCATACATACCATGAACTCGACAACGTTAATCCCAAAATGCTCGTCCACCATCGTGCTAAGGCCGACACTTGCACGGGAGAGCCATGAAAGGACTTCGGGGTGAGGGGCGTTCAAGACGAACTCTACGTTTTCCTTTCCAGTGCCAAATCCAAGTCCGCGTCGGAAATCAAAAAGTTATCATCATGAGTCAGTCAATACATGCAGTAAGATCAAGGGCGAGAGAAAGGAGAGACGAGAGGAGGATTAGAGGACATACAGAAACGCCGAGTTCCTTTGAAAGCGCACGTAGCCCATTAACGCGCGCTTCGTCATCTGCATTCCTACATCCACCGATCATAATCAGTCGGGCGTCTCGCCTATGTTCTGGATGGGATTCGAATAACTTTGCGAGCGCTCGAAGCTGTGCCGCATGGTCTTTCTCGGGCCTATCTCGAGTTCAGTACCGCCTTTTCTTCAAAGTTTGATCAATCGGAGGAGTGAATTGCTTACCGGAACTGAGCGACGCTCACGATTACTTTCCTCCTCCCCTCCAGAGGGAAATCAACGAGTTCTTGTGTCTCACATGGTGGGTAGACAATATGGGCTGAACGAGGCGGGACATGCGTTTTCCATTTTCGTTGCGTCCAAAAGCTGAGAGACAGTGCGTCAGACGGGCAGTCTAACCCAAGCAGTGGATCATCGCATAATAATCCAAATGCATGGTTCACAAGGAGTGAATCGACATGATTCTTCGTCCAAGTTGAGTTGGCCATGAGGAATGAAGCACAGCGTAGTGCTGTAGCGTAACAAGCCATAAATGCGCGGTAATATCTTTAAAAAATCATAGAAATTATAAATATCTTCAATATCTTCGTGGTATGTATGATATGGTATGAGAAGCATATCGATACGCACAGGAGTTTTGGGACAATGCGGGCGTCCGAGAGAGTGAGATTTTGTATGTTGGAGAAGGTAAAGCGATTTGCACCAGCGCGAGCGAGCATGTCTGTGCTGATAGTTGGATAATGCACGTATGCGCCTACAGGTACCTTCCCTGCGCTCAGCAATCGTACGAAGGGGTATGTAAATGCGTAGCCCATTGTATCTGCACACCGGAGAAGTAATGAAATTAATTGGGTCTTAGTCTGGCAATTGGTAGGTGGACGATATCTTACCAATGTAGAGGTCAGGAATGAGCTGCTTGAACGCGTACAGGACTAGGGGGATTGAGCCGAGACTCTGTCCTAGCAGGGTGAACCGTGGCCAGGTTGAGTCCTCGACGAGGTAACGATTGCTGAAGAAAACAAAGTGGAGTTTGCTTGGGTCGAGTGTAATGTTGAATCGGGTCTGTGTATGAGTTTGTGAATAATTCGTACGGTGCAGAAAGTACGAGAGGAAGAAAAGAATACATACTTTAACTTTGGCAATGATTTCTTCCTTCCCTGCTGCGCCATCTCCAGAGTACACGACGCTAATAATGTGCGGGTCTTTTCGCTGAAGAAGTGCAATGGCGGTCCATAGGACGCGTTCTCCGCCTCCGCCAGCATTACTATGAAGAATAACGGCGACAAATATATTCTACTTAGAATCAGTCCCGTCTTGTTGGATGGTAGAACCCCGTGATAGGTGCTCACCAGTATGGATGAAAGAACCCGACAAGCGTATGATGTTTGTGTTTCGCGTCAGGTATACCAAGCTCCCTCAATACTTTTCGTCGATTTATCACGTTTGCCTTTGCAAGTAAGGCTTGCGCCAATAACAACGGTGCCAAGACTAACGAGAGCGGAAGTAGCAGCCAATACCAGATGGCCATGACGAGCGGAAGTAAAGCTGTAACTTGTAATGCAGTAGAGTGAAATGACGTGTCACGCGCAAGTGCATACGATTACAGTCTATCATTGTCATGTTTCACAAACAAAAAGTTGGAAACCCAGTATCTAAGTAAATGCCAAAAAATTTCTAGTCTAGAACTCGCCCGCCTCTTCTTCCGCAAGTAACCTCTCAGCTTCCAGAGCTGCCATACATCCACTGCCAGCTGACGTAACAGCTTGTCGGTAGCGTTTGTCTTGCACGTCTCCTGCTGCGAATACACCCTTGACGGAAGTCTGTGATGTTCCTGGGACAGTGACAATGTACCCGTCGGAGTCAGTTTGTACCTGTCCACGCACGATAGCCGTTGCAGGTTCGTGACCGATAGCATAGAATAGTCCGTTCACTTGCAAATCGTCCTCCTTGCCCGTGACCGTGTTCTTAATACGCAATGCATTGAGCAAGTTTCCATCGCCCTTGCACTCTACCGCCACGGTGTTCCATAGTACGGTTACTTTGGGGTGGGACAACAGTCGCTTCGCCATGATCTTACTCGCACGAAGCTCGTCTCGGCGTACGAGGACGTACACATGCGATCCATACTTCGTCAAGTACGTCGCTTCCTCCGCAGCAGAGTCACCACCACCGATAACCGCCAACGGACGGTTTCGGAATATCGGAACAGCGCCATCGCACACTGCACATGCGCTGATACCACTCTGCCAGTACTTGTCTTCGCCGGCGAGGTGTAAACGTTTTGCACTCGCGCCGGTTGCGATGATCACCGTGTCCGCGGTCTCGGGTTCATCGTTCTCTGCACCTTCGCGCCAGTATCGGAAGGGACGTCGAGAGAGATCGATTTTCGAGACAGTTTCCGTGATTATCTCAGTGCCGAACCGTGCGGATTGTGCACGGAACTTGTCCATGAGGTCCGGGCCCATAATACCCTCAGGGAAACCAGGGAAGTTTTCGACTATTCCATTCCGTTTCACACACATGTTAGTCAACCTATCTTGATGACTATATGCGCCATTCCTGCCTCACCTTCTGTTGTGGTTGTTAACTGACCACCGGCCGCAAAGCCATTTGCAAGGAAGCCTTCGAAGAGGACGGGGGTGAGGTTGGCTCGTGCGAGATAAATCGCAGCTGTATGGCCCGCTGGACCAGATCCGATTACAACCTATGAAACAAGAATTATTGTCAACTATTCTCCTTCATTTTACACGTCGATATTTAATCAAAATTACCGACCACTTTTGAATGCTTCTTGCTGCTCCTCCCATTGACACTGACAGGCGCCATTGTACTCGTGCTGTTATTCCTGCAAAGCTTCGCGTTTATGGATGAATATGATGCAGTGAGAAACGCCGAGGGTATCGCTCTATGTACACGAGAGAGAAGTGGGAATGCTTTTGAGAAGAAAATGATTATTTTTTGAGGGTGTTGTGATGTGAACGCGAGGCCGGGACGCGTTGAAATATCGGTTAGGAGAGAAATGCACGAGCTTGCACGTGCACTCTATGAGTAAGCATCACGTGGATTAAGAGCCGCAGTTGAAACTCCGCCTGAATGCTGCTGAGTACGCGTCACCTGTGATCGCGTGACGCGGCGTTCTCCGAGCGTGCTCGGCTGTGTTTAGCGCTTAGGAGTGACACGCCCTCCTCACTCAGACTCCATCCAGCTTCTCGCTCGACTCTGCTCCCTTCCCTTTGTCCCAGCTGCTTAAACTACTGACTGTCCGACATGTCTGAATACTGCCCTGTCTACGCTCCCTTCTTCGGTGCATTGGTATGTCCTTCCTGTTTGGCGGAAAGACCCTCGTTTCGCCACAAGAGAAGCGAGTGCATAGTTCAACTTGGATCTGACCGTCTGTTTTCTGTCCTGTAGGGCTGCACAAGTGCCATTGTCTTCACCTGTGAGCATCAATCCCTTAGATTTTGAATGCCCCCAGAACGTCTGATCGAGCGTTTTCCAGCAATTGGAGCCAGGTGGGTTTTATGACTAGTGGCGGTCGAACGCTGCGAGGACGCGCGAAATTGACAATCTTTATTGTACGGCGTTAGCTATGGGACAGCAAAATCTGGTGTCGGCATTTCTGCCATGTCGGTTCTCCGACCAGACCTTATGATGAAATGTGTCATTCCAGTCGTCATGGCTGGTATCATTGCTGTATGTCACTGTTCGGCACTTCGCCACATTTCATATAGAAATCACCCTCACGCGTGCTTTTAGATTTACGGTCTCGTCGTTTCCGTGCTCATCTCTAGTGACTGTATGTTTAAGCATCTATAGATTAGATGGTTAAGTGGTTTATGCTGACGCGTATGTGTAGTGACCTACAAACAACCCCTTTTCGTCGGTTTCGTCCAGCTCGGTGCCGGTCTCTCCGTCGGTCTCGCAGGTCTTGCAGCCGGATTTGCTATTGGTATTGTCGGTGACGCTGGTGTCCGTGGGACTGCTCAACAACCTCGTCTCTACGTCGGAATGGTAGGGATTTACCTTCTCCGTAGAATATATCGACCTCACATTCTTGATACAAGGTCCTTATTCTCATTTTTGCTGAAGTGCTTGGTCTTTACGGTGAGTTGTTATGTCTTGCCAATGACTAGTGATGATGACTGACGCTTTTGCCAGGACTCATTGTTGCACTCATCATGAACGGTAGAGCTCGTGACGCCGTTGGAGTGGTAAGTCTCCCTTCGTTTTTTGTCATTTCTCTAGCAGTTAAAGTTAAGCGTGTCTCTCTAGTGTATTTAGTGACTTATACAAAGAGGCTTTGCTACGCGATCGTAGTTTGGGACAGTTTACCGTACTGCATTGTTCATCATTTGCCTAGCTAGCTTCGCACTGCACACTCCTCACCTGCGCGATTCCTCTTGCATTCTTCCTTTCATGGATACAATTTCTGCTGTGGTTTATAGCAGCACTTGCAATTCAAGACCGTATTTATTTTTTGGTATTACTGTGCGAGATTTGTTTGTGTGCGTTGTCAGTGAGGTTCCATGAGCATCATGGCTATTATGCAGTCGTATCACCCTATGTGGATTGAAAGTAAGCTGAATGATTTGTGGCAGCCTTTCGTAAACTCAAACGGAGAACGAGATCGTCACTGAATCCGCTTGCCCTCTTGTAGAAGCTGGGTTATACATATATTAAGAAAGACAGCAAGTACGAGTATTCTACTACTACGAATTACGGCTAACCCGTCTTAATGTCGAATGACTAGATCTCACGAGTTCAGTTGTATGCCCTCGAACGTCCACTCTATCATCCCTCCTCCAAACGCTTCCTGACTCCGTCCTTGCTATCATCGGCGGTAGACGCATTTGCATCACTTCCTCCTCTTCACCCCAGACAGCCCCACTGTCCTTCACCTTTTCCTTCTCATTGTCATTTTCATACTCGTATGAAGCAGCACACTGCTGCAACAATCTCTTTGCCTCCTTCCTCACATCTTCTACTCGTAGTCTATACCCCTTTGGCACTAACCCCGTGCCGAACGTCCTACTCACGTGGTTAGCACACAACAGTGAAACAACAATGTTCACTATGTGCAGTGGAACAGTCGCGAATGCCGCCCGGCAGATGGTCGTGAGGTTTTCACGCTCGAAGCGCAGGAGGTGGGGTTTACACCCCGGTCTAGCCGAGCGTGGATAACAACCTCCCGCAAAACCAGATGCATATACTGCTTCGTGCGTCGGGTCCGAAAACCCACAACATCTCAGACTTTCTTGGATGACTGCGCGACCTGCGTCGGTGTACCACTGTGACCAAGCGAGGTTGAGTTTCCTATCTAGTGCGAAGGTGGTGCGTTTGTAAGTGACGTAGCCGACGCTGAGGAGGGAGATGAATGCTGGCCAGAGGAGGAGGGAGTAGATTGCGAGGAGTGGGCGGGAGTTGAGGAGGGTTCCTGTTAGGCCGGTGAGTGAGGCGAGGAGGAGGAGGGAGGCGCTGAGAGTTGTGAGGATTAGGACGTCGGTGTCTGATACGAGCATTACGTCTGCGTGTTCCCAAGCTAGAGCAGAGAGGTTAACTTGAATGATAGTTGAGAAAGGAAGGGGTTGACGTACTTTGATACCACGTGAGGATTGAATATACCAATGCTGCGAGACTATACCCGAGTACTGAAAATACAGATAATAGAAGACACCATTTATGTATCGTCCAGTGACCGATTTTCCGTTCGAAACCCAGGCCGACGTCGACTGTTGTATTCCCAGATTTGAGTTCTTCGAGCGTAGTAGCCAATTCCGACGGGAACTCGTCCTCCACAGTTTTCCGAGTTGTATTTATATTTATCCTGCGCTCTAGTTTCTTTAAGCTCGCAGGCTTCGGCCATCGATGCGTGAATTTGTCTGTAGTGTCTATTCCGGGGAAGAGAAACGTCCGTCCTGAATCGACAGACAGACACGTCCGAGCAGCTGAAGAACTTGAACTGTGATCGTCGGAAATAGATGCAGAGTGTGTTTGAGACCTTGTAGGTTGTTTGTGTCGGGTACTGCTGTTGAAACTGGAAGGATAGTTAGACTGGATCCGGAAATGACTTTTGAAGCTCCTTATAGAAGGCATGATGCTGTGCCGAAGGTCAACAGACGAAGCAGGAGCAGCGTCACGCGAATCAGCGAAGTGCCGTTCAGTCATGGAACTTGCTCTCCTAGAGTTTGCTCTCGAACTAGTACTCGTCGATCCTAGGACTTTGAAATCACGGTCAAACGCGTCCCCGATTGAAGTAGAATTCTGAGATTGAGGTGCTGAAGAGAAGTCAGGTGAAGGGAGCCTTGACATCCTTGACATGTCGGTCTCCGCAGACTTTGTTCGCTCTAAGTTTTGTAGTTCGGGACGAGGCGTAAGTGGGACAGCTTCAAGGGTAGCCTCCGTCAAGGACGCGCTTGCCGGGATCCCGGGCAATGGCTTCATATTCGTACCCATACTCAGATGTGAGGACGGAAAGCGAGGCGATAATCCATCATAGCTTCTTCTTTCAGCTCCACGAGGTCTGAGGTTTACTTCGTCGTGCGTGCTGTAAGTTGACGGCAACGCATCATGCACAGTGCGGAGAGATGTACGTGAGCCGGATTCCTGAGGAATCCTTGGCGACAGATTGCGATGTCGGATGGATTGGCTACTGACACTAGTACTAGCCAGTCCTGACGCAGACGAGCTATATATTTGCGGATGCAAGTTGCGAGAACTCATTTTTAGCGGCAAGAAGAGTGGACGGCAAGGGCAGAGACTAAGAGAGCGAGAGTCATTTCGCTGATATTTCTTCGTGTGGCTGACTGGTTAGGCATTACTTGTTTTTTTTTCTAGCTGGGGCTGGCAACTTGGTATTACAGTGCAATTCCGGACTCCACAGCAGCTCTTTTTCTCGAGTCTTTTCTTCATAGGAACAGTCGGTCGTCTAGACTTGTCTAGCAAGGATGGTGGGTTGAGGAAAAGGCGGCGGGCGTCAATCTCATGTTATGTAATCTTGTCCTACAGATGAAAGTACAAAAAAATAAAAAGTAACAAAACCCTTTGGCTTCGTTACTTAGCTACTGGGCACATGGATAACTTTCTCCTCCTGCTGCAAATACACTGTTGCGTGCCATCCTATATGCATTTCACATAAGCTAGCTCCTAGTACGCACATGATCACGGATTTATCGGACCCTGGTCGAACTTCATGATCTTTGGTTACCTAACGGAAGCTCGTCTATTCTGATCACGGACACATGATTCTCTGTGCTTAAAATCATCTCGCAATCTCACGGACTGTTGTTGCGAGTCGAGTCATACTGCCTTACTTCCGAACGTACTGTTAGAGATTAGCAAGAATGGCTGGTGATGAAGAGAGCGACCATACAATGGTTCAGGCTGTGAAGAATACATGGACGCAATATATGCTTGATACGTATCGGTACAGACGTTTTCCTCTGTTATCGACAGTTAAGGTCGCTCGTGTTGAGGAGCTTGCGAGAGAGAAGATGGAGAAGATGGGCAAACTGGGTAAGTGGTCTCCGTCCCAGCCTGGTATATTTGTTTTGAACGGCAGATATATCGAATTAGACGCATATATGTACGTTTTTGGAAGCGCGGGTACGTGCTCAACGGAGAGATTCAATCGTGAAGCATTTGATGAATGGAGAATTATCCCCCGTATGTTGCGGGATGCTACGGTTCGAAACATCGAGGTAGGAGTACCTACTGGCTACTTCAATGCGCTGCACTCTTATTAGACCTGTGTCTAGATAACATTATTTGGAAAGAAATATCCGTGTCCACTCTTCGTCGCCCCAATCGGTGTCCAAGGAATACTCCACCCCAATGCCGAACTCGCATCCGCGCGTGCAGCAGGCGGCCTCGGTGTCCCCTTCATCATGAGTACTGCATCAACCCGCTCCATAGAGGAAGTTGCAGCAGCAAATGGAGAAGGTAACCCAAGGTGGTACCAGCTCTACTGGCCTAAGACGCACGAAATCACAGTCTCCCTGCTCAACCGCGCAAAGGCCTCGGGGTTTACTACACTCGTAGTTACTCTTGATACGATTACCCTCGGTTGGCGCCCGCACGATTTGGAAAAAGCGTATTTACCGTTCGCGCATTCCACGGGCTGTGCAGTGGGTCTTTCGGATCCGGTGTTCATGAGGCGTATGGGTCAGGAGGTCTGGCCGCAAGGAAAGCATGTGGAGTTTCCGTATGACCCTGATGCGTTGGAGAAGCGCATACAAGAAGGTGATGAAGAGGTTTTGTTAAGGAAGAAACTCGGAGGTGCATGGCTTGCGGAGAGTACCTCTGGGAAGTATCGAACGTGGGAAGACCTGAAGCTGCTAAGGGAAGCTTGGGATGGGCCAATCTTATTGAAAGGGATTCAGAATGTTGAAGTATGCAACTTCCATATATATATACACTGATTATGCCTGACTTTGCATTAGGATGCGGAAATCGCTATTGATTGGGTGGACGGGATCATTGTCTCAAATCACGGTGAAGCTATTCTACTACGGTATGAAGTTCCTTAGTGTACTCAACCTGAGATAGGTGGTCGTCAAGTGGATGGTGCCATCGCTTCGCTCGCAGCAATGGACAAGATCGGCGCGTCCGAGAAGGTACGAGTAGCACAAGCTTCTGGCAAGTTTACCGTCTTGTTCGACTCGGGCATACGAACGGGGAGCGACATAATCAAGGCTCTTGCACTAGGCGCACAAGGTGTCCTTCGTATGTACCTGTGATACTTTGCGATTACATTCGTTTTTAACGGATAAAAATATCTTCCCGCAGTGGGCCGTCCATACATGTACGGACTTTGCTTAGCAGGTGAAGCAGGTGTTGCAGAGCAAATCAAATCTATCCTCTCGGATTTCGAGATCACGCTCGGTTTGGTAGGGTATAAGGACATCCAGGAAATTCACGGAAACAGAAATGCTGTCACTCGCAACTAGTAGAACACAAGGAGAATTCAACCCTATTAAACGATTGATAGAATACTACAAGTTTCGTAGCTAAGGAGCATATAGGTCTGCTACATGGGCTCAAATGCCTTTGATTTTTTGGACCTGGACTAATCGTCAAATGTCCATGATCCGTTCAACTTTGGGATAGGACCTTTTTGTGGATCAGTGTTTGTGCCATCAGGCGCCACAGCGGCATACAAAGCTGGTGTCAGGTCAGCGTCAAAGCAGGTCATACACTATTATCAAGTACATATAAATCAACCGCATATTCTCCTGGAGGGTAAAAGTATTGAAAACGAAGAGAAGACGAACCTTGTCGGCAAGTACTCCTTTGGCCGTCTTGCCGCCTACTTTTATAATAATATTCTTATTGCAGTGAGGATTCTTCGACCCACTCCCAAAGTACTAGAAAACCAATGAAGATAGTGTATGAAAATTAGGCAGTCGGCACAGCAATGAACTAGAAAAGCGAGAGAAGTAATATTATCGACTCACGTCTTTATTAAGTGAGATTTGCTAAAACACAGAGGCATCCAGACCATTAGCCAATAGACTCGATAAGTGGACTATTAAGTAATTCAAACCACAAGACCCACGAGTTTTTCGTTCGAAATCGGTATTCCACACGCTCCCGGACTATTCTCGAAATAAGTCATTAGCTCAATCGTCGGAATTA
Source organism: Fomitiporia mediterranea MF3/22 (assembly GCF_000271605.1). Classification (NCBI taxonomy): domain Eukaryota; kingdom Fungi; phylum Basidiomycota; class Agaricomycetes; order Hymenochaetales; family Hymenochaetaceae; genus Fomitiporia; species Fomitiporia mediterranea. The sequence goes on along the minus strand of NW_006760401.1, from coordinate 1,080,497 downwards.
TGACAGGTGCAGGAGAGGATGCGCGCATATACATGTTGTTGATACTGCCACTTACACTTCTCCTCCGCCATTGTCAAAATCTTGCCTTCTGAACCCTCCTTTTGTGGTATCTGTCCGCTTGTGTATTCCTCTGCTTGCAGCGGATAGTACCGATAGAAGGGTAAGAAGTATCATTGGGAGAACTGCCTTGACGGATTGAATAGATTGCATAATAGTAAATTGTAAAGGATGTATTACTAAAAGTACTAGGTGGCCTGTAAACCTGAAGCCTTACAAGTGCATAGAGAGGGGAGAAAGTGGGAACGCTTAATAGTCGACTATATATTGCACGGAGTACTTTGTCCCTGGGGATGAACCACTGTGCAAAGAGGTTTGGACTTTCTATTTCTAAATCCTGTACTCGTAATTGAGCAATTCTAACCAGAATTTCTGGATTTTAGAAATCGTCTTATTGTAGCTCATATTCAAGTTGGGCAGATGGATGGGAATATCGGTACTAGGATTGTGTGCACCAATAAGATTAAGCACCATACTACTGGTGTGTACAGAACCTTTCAGGAGGATTATAACATGCAAAGTAACAAGTATATAGGCGTGCTAAATCTCCAAAGATATAATCTTTGTGCTTAAACTAATCATCGAATTCCCAAGAACCTTGTAACAACGGAACTTTACCCTTTGAAGGATCCGTATTTGTACCATCTGGTGCAACGGCGTCATACAAAACCGGAGTAAGTTCAGCATCCGCATTACCAATACAGCCTATGGAAGCAATGCACTATTGTCATGCACGTTTCAGCCCCACATTCTTCTGATGAAAGATGTAGTTGTTGACTATGAACGAGAGACACACCTTGTCAACAAGCAGCCCTTTCTCTGTCTTTCCGCCCACCTTTATTGTGATATTTTTATTACAGTGAGGGCTCTTAATGGCAATACCATAATCCTAGAAAATCATTGAAGGGGAGGGTGAAGATCAAGTATTCGGGTACAGAAAGATGGAAAGAGGGTGACAATGGCGACTCACTTTCTCATTGAGTGCAACTTGCTAAAGCATAGTAAGAGCATTAGTTTTTGTATACTATTAAGAATGTCAAATACTTTTGATTGAGATGTCAGACTCACATATGCTGATTTTGATACTTGTATACCACAAGCTCCTATCCTATTGACAAGTTCACTCATTAATTCAATTCTCGAAGACTGACAGGCTCAGGGAAGAAGGTTGTGCCCTTTTTTGATACACCAACTTACCCTTCAAAATCAAGTCTTGCTCTTGCAAACCCTTTATTGGTGTCGGTTCGTTCGTGTATGACACTACTTGTGGCAGATAGTGCCAACAGAAGGGACAGGAGTATAACTGAGAGGATAATTCTGATTGATTGCCTAGGTTTCATCATTCTCGAAGTAGAATTGAGAAGTTTGGTTCTTCTTGTAGCAACGAGTTAGTCCTTCTACGCTCGAGAGTATATGAGTATACAAGCCTGGGGGAGGGGAGAAGAGGAATGCTCGGCAGTCAACTAAATATTGCCCCAGACCACTTTGCATCATACGTATAGATGGCTCAAAGAAACTTCGCTTTGACTTTCTCTACTTCCAGCCCATGGTTCCCACGCTCCTTCTTTGGGTGCTTTGCACATTATATCTAAGGTTGGGAAAACATAAACTCAACCAACCTGTCACATCAGTCACAGCACAGCCACATACTCCTTTTGGAAGGGACCCTACGGCCAAAATTTCTAGGTCAGAAAAAATTGACTTTGTTTTATTGGCTCTAGCAATTTCAAAACTTATTCAGATACAATTATTAATGTCTAAAGTTAGTTTTTAAACAGTTATATAGTGTTTGTTCAACTTTCTAAGTGTTTGGAAAAAAATGCTGACAAATGTATTATTATTAATACTATTACATAACTTTTTTGTATTATATAAGCGGCAAAAATCTGGGTCGAAAATTTTCAAGTAGTGCTCAAACTCATAGAAATACTTTTAACAAAAAAAAGTTTCTTAGGAAATAAAAAAAATTGTACTTAATATTTTTGAAAAATAAAAACATACATTTGTAGCTACAGATGTCCTCTACAATTCTATGTTGCCCAAATATTCATTTGAGGTTATTTGAGGAAGTTATTTCATTCATCATTGTATGGCCTAAAAGAGGCTAGTACTACTATATTACAGTTGGTTGAGTTTATATTTTTCCAACCTTATTTTTGAGAATCATTCCTGTGTGACCAACAACTTTAGCTTATATTTATGAGGCATTAATATGAATGTATTGGCAGAGTCATAAAAGAATGATGTACTAGTGACAAACTTGGACATAAGACTATGTATAATTTGTAATAGTAGAGAGTCTAGAGACTGTTGTTAGGAAGTTGATGTTACAGTTCTCTACTCTTATACCTTCAGTTCTGAGGGTTCTGCACCCTTCTGTACCAGAACTTAGGACTTCTGTCCCTTGAGGGTACTGTCTATAAACTATATACATGCTGACTCTTACTACTACCCTTCCTTACTTCATCATTCCATTCCTTTGACCACCCCTTCATTCTTTGTATCATTCTATAGTCTCTTACCCTTTGTCCATCCCTTCATTCTTTGTACCTTTATTTTTGACATTCCTTTCTTTCATTCTTTGTGGCTTATCATTCTTAGTGGCTCATGCTCCCTAAGTGCTCTTGTGTAGTTTAGTATATATAGGTGTACAAGATCAGACTGGTCCTGTAGTCTTGATCTTGTCTACTCTAGGTAGTCCTGTACTCTTAGGCTCACTCTATATACTCTACTCTTGTCCCACTCTCTCTCTCTGCCTGTTCTGTAAGTTCCAACTATGTTCTAGTGCTTGTATTCTGTATTTCTGTTGTGTAGGATAGTTGTAGCCTGGGTCCCCTTACTGAGCCTTCAGGTCCCCTCTACACTGTTGCTGACAAATGGCTAGCATACAGACTCTTACTAACATGTTCTCTATAGTCTTAACATGTATAGTCCTTTTGTCTATTGTAATTTTAGTATATACTACATGTGATTCATCCCCCTCTCTAAAACCAATCATCCTGATTGGTGAGTATTAGGCTTGGTCAGTAGCTCAGGCATAAGTCAGAACAGTAGGGTTTGGAAATCTGTGAGGCAGAGTTGATACAGAGCACTCAGATAAAGTTGATAAAAGTCTTGAATCACCTTAGCAGTATGGGTGAGATTCTCAGCAGGTTCCTAAGTGTGTTCTTCAACTGAGTATCCCTTCTAGTAGATAAGGAACTTGAGTTTTCTACACACTAGCTTAGTATCCACTATGTACTCTACTTTGTATTCTGGTTTAGAACTAATGAGTTCTGGTGGAGGTAGTAGGGGTCTTTGTTGTAAAGGAAAACCTGAATTGTAGTATTGAGACAGTAGAACCTTATTAAACACTAGGTGTATATACTTCCATATTGCTAGAAGTTGGAGTTTGTAGACAGAGGCACTGACCTTCTTTTCAATAACAAAGGGTCTGAAGCACTTGTTGTCCAACTTCTTTATTAGACAATCTGTAGTCAGGTTAGTAGCTTCTAGTATAACTTTGTCACCAGGCTGGTAATCCTTGGCCATAGACCTCTTCCAATCATAGTTCTACTTTATAACCTACACTACCTTTTCCAAAAGAGCTTGTGTGTCCTCCCTGGTTCTGTACATCTGTTCTACAAAGTCTGTTACAGATTCAGAACTACTGTTCTAGTTTGGAACTGTCCCCTAATACAGATGTCTTCTATGATTGAGGAAGAACAGGGACTGTCCTGTTGTAGAGTGTTACTAGTTATTGTGTACAAATTCTGTTAGAGCTAACCATTCAGACCAATCCAATTACTGATGATTAATGAACATTCAGAGGTAGAGCTTGATCTCCTGATTGACTTACTCAGTTTGACTGTCAGTCTGCAAGTGATAGGTAGTAGAAGGGTTCCCTTAAATTCTAAGAAGTATATACAAGTCCTGTATGAATTTTGACTCAAATTGTGGTCTACAATCATGAATAAGCTTCTGAGGGAGTCTGTGTAACTAGAAGATGTGATCCTAATAAATACACACTATGTCTTTAGAAGTGAGTTCTGTTCAGGTTGGAACCATATAGACTTGCTTAGAGAATCAGTCAACAATTACACAGATAGTATTGTAACCCTAAGACTTGGGTAGCTTACTAATCAGGTCTACTAAGACTTCTTCCTAAGAGTGATCCAGAATCTAATACAAATGTAGGGGAGTCTGAACCCTTGTCTAGTAGGCCTTAGTCTGTTAGCACATATTGTAACTAGTTACATACTTTAGGATTTCCCTCTACATTCTAGACTACTAGTAGTTCTAAGTAATGAGTTCCTGTGTTTTGTGTTAGCCTAGATATTCTACAGTTGGATTGTTGTAATAAGCTCAGACAATGTCCTCCTACAGTTTCTAATCCTTTAGAACATACAGTCAGCCTTCCTAGTAAACCTGTCCATCCTCATCCTCCTCCTAATCCCTAGCCTGCTTCTCTAGTTGCTTTACTATGACCTAGTCCTGTATGTGTCTCAGAGCTTACTGTATACAGGTGACAAAGTCAACATCCTTGGATTTGAGTCAGATCTCTTAGATTGTCTCAGACACAAAACAGGAATTGTTTAGAAGAATAAGATTTTCATTATTATTCTCCCCCCTTTCATAACCTACTTGTCTTAAGAGTAAATTAGCTTTTGTCATTTGTGTTCTAGGTTTGTGAGTCAGTACAAAGTTGAAGTCCTACAGTTCTAACATCTAGTAGACTTAGTAGTAGTTGAGCTTCTGAGGAGTCTAGAAGTACTAGAGATTAAGGTGATCACTCTAAATCTTAAACTTCTGTATAGTACTAAGGAGATATTAATACTACTCTTCTAAGGAACAGACAATTGTAAGGAGTTCCTTGTTATAGATAGAGTAGTTCTGTTCTGTTACAGAGAGGGATTCTGATTGGAACACTATCAGACACTACTTTCTGTCAATGAACTGAGACAGTACTACTCTATTTGCAAAGTCAGAAGAATTGGCTTTGACTTGAAACTTGTTTACAACTGTCAGAACTACTAATACAGACTCACTAGTGATAGCCTGCTTGAGGGACTCAAACACAGACTACTACTAATCATCCTATTACTAAGGAACATCCTTGCTAGTAAGATTGTGAAGAGGCTAGGCAATAGTACTAAAGCCTTGAATAAAGTATTAGTAGTAGTTTACAAACCTAAGAAACACTTAGACCTGTTTCAGGTTCTAAGGTTATAACCAGTTCTGAACTATAGTCACCTTTGCTGGATCTATACAGACCTTGCCTCTACCAATCATGAAGCCTAGATAATCTACTGACTCCTACACAAAAAAGTACTTTACTTCTTAGAGGAACAGTTTATTATCTCAGAACTGTTGTAGAACTACTCAGATCAGTTAGTAATAGTGCTCAACTGTCTGGGTGAAGATCAGAATGTTGTCCAGATACACACTAACATACTCTAAGTTAATCAGATCTACAAGAATGTGATTCATGAATGACTGGAACATTGTAAGTAAGTTAGTTAGTCTGAAGAACATTATGGTCAGTTTGTACAATCTACAATTAGTTTAGAATGTAGTCTTCCACTCATCTCTGTCTTAGATCCAAATATTATTGTATCCTTATCAAATGTCCAACTTAGTAAAAACCCTGAATGTATGTGTCTTATTAATGAGCTCCTAAATCAGAGGGAGTAGGTACTTGTTTTTAATAGTACCCTTATTAAGACAACAATAATCCTGAACTAGGTAGAGCTTCCTATCTTTCTTTTTGACAAAGAAGAAAGGGGAGGCTATAGAGGACTTTAAGGGTTGGATCCAGCTGTTCTAAAGATTTTCCTGAAGGAACTTGTCAAGCACCTCCTACTTGTCTCTGTTAAGTAGGTAGACCTTACAATCCTTAGGTTAGAAACCCTTAGTCAATTCAATTGTATAGTCTTAAGGACAGTGTTTAGGAAGCTGGTCAAATTCCTCTTTACTAAAGACTTTAGGGAACTCTCAGACAAAATCTGGCAGGCTGAGTCTGTGTGTGTTCCAGAGTAGAGTTGTTCTGAGAGGGTTCTAGACTGGTTCTGTCTCAAACATCCTTCAGATTGACTCTATTCTACATTGACTAGAATATGTATTCACATATTTATCCTAGTCAAAGAAGAACAACTAGTCACCTTCATCAGAACTGTTAGTAACATTAGAAGTATCTGTATCTACTCAGAATAGTAGTACAAGGTAGTTGTAAGACTTAGAACACTAATTGAACACAAGTGTCTACTCTAACCAGTTAATAGTAGGGTTGTAAGCCTTAAGCTATTCAAATCTAATGAAGACATCTGTCTTTCTAAGGTTAGTGACTCTGAACTCAATACTTTCCTTATAATCCTGAATAGTCATCTATAGTTAGACAAACTCAGTGATCTAACTATTCTGGTTTAGGGTTCTGTCTACATTATATACTAGGATCAGAAGTGGAAGGTATTGAGTAGGGAGGTAGTGTTCCTGTGTAAAGACTTTATTAATGTATGAACTAGTACATCCACTGTCTACTAGAGCTATTGTTTGGATCTGAGGGGATTCTAAGAAGGGAGCTAAGAGGACAGGGACCTAGAGCTAGTGTTTAGAACATTCTCAGATAAACTACTACTTGTTCTAAAGGGAATGTACAGCTTGTACAGCCTTGTTGTCTAAGAGGGTGAGTATATACACTAACATTTCCTTATTAACCTCTCTCTTTCAACAAGGACAGACTTATGTCCTCAGCTGTGAACTCAACTAAGGCCATTCCTACTTGATACTATAAACAAACTACTGAGTAGTAAACAGGGCTGGGTAATGTTCCAAACATTCTGAGATCTTAGAACACAGAAGTGGTAGGTTAGATTGTACAGATTTAGACTCAGATGAAGTGCAAAGAGAAGAATCAAAAGAATCAGAAGAAATAGGAGAACTATCTACTTTTGTTTTCAACTTTTTTCTTTCTAATAAATAATTTTGTTGATTTATCTTTTCTACTTTTTCTGTTTTTTCTACTTTTCTTACTTTATTTACTTCTAATCCTACAGTGTCCATTGAATCAAAAGTAGCTATTAAAAAATCTGAGTCATAGTCCTTCAGTACTACATTTACTGTTAGGCCTCTACAAAATCCTAGAGTACATAGTCAGGGTCTGAGAGTTCTAAGGTGACTTCTAGATTTGCAGAAAAGGCTTCTTACTACAAATCCTGCTTGTCACTCATTATTACTCTAATAACCTGACAGATGTACTGTTACTTCTATAAGCAGTCCTTAATTTAGTGTCCTAACTTTCTACAAGCAAAGTATGCTTCTTACTTTCAGACTTCTCTAATGTCTATCAGAACAGATTGATTGTGAATTACAGGCAGATTGATCTGAGGGCTCAGAACTGTCAGAGCTAAATGTATGTACAGGTGTTCTACACAGACTTGACACATCTGAGCTACAGCTTGGTTGAAGGAGATGGCACATGTCTTCTACTCAGTGTAGGTGACTAGTTCTAGCATTATTCTAAGAATCTTATTAACCAGTTCTGAGTAAAGAGCTTTTTCAAGCATTCTAATAAGGACATTATTGAACCCAAGTATGAATCCTACCTTCTAAGCCAAGATATCAAATTCCTGAAAGAAGGTATTAGCAGAATGTTTGCCCTGTCACAGAGACACAAGCTTGTTCTGTACATTGTACTTCTTATTCAGATTAATGAAGGAAGTACAGAGCTGCCTTATGAATTCTGAGTATGACTCATTGTTCCAAAGTTGGATCAGGCTTTCAATCTAATAACCTTTAATCTAGTTCTGGGCCTAGGTGGCTGTATTGCCTTCCTTCATAAAGGAGAGGACAAATAGAATGTGATTAAGATCTGAGGATAGATCAGTTAAAGTAGCAGTCATGTATAGTTTGACTTAGTACTGGAAGTCCTCAAAGTGCTGCCTATTAAAGTTCAAAGGGTAGGCTATATACACTTTCTTTCTAGAACAGGTTGTGACTTCCAGAATGATTAGAACAGGTTCTGAAGGGGTTGAGAGCATGTGGTTAGTAAAGGCCTCTTAGATAGAGATCTGTATGTATTAAGCTAGCTCTGCTTGTAACTACTGATCTGGCAGGACAGTAGGAGTAGTAGTTAGTGTAGTAGAGTCTATGTTTACACTATAAAGGAGTCAACACTAAACTAAAAGGGGTAATGAATAGAAGAAGGGTGGCAAAAGTTTAAAAGGGTTTAGAAAGTTTAAAATTTAAAAATGAAGTTCTAGTACAGAAGAGTGTAGAACCCTCAGAACTGAAGGTAAGAGAGTAGAGGATTGTAACAGACAGTGTGTAGAGAGCTGTTACTAAGGTTTGTCCTTCTTGTCTACCTTACACTAATAATTTTTACTTACAACTATAAAATATTAATTCTAATACATACAATATTATAGTGTAACTATTGTCCTAATGATGGAGAGCTTTCTCAGGCATTATATGACCTTATTGTACCTACAGGTACAAATACAGACCTGTTAAAGGGATTTGTCCTGTTATTGTAAGGTTCTTAGGAAATAATTAGTAATTAAAGAACTGTGTCAAGGATAGTGTATTTAGTGTCTAAATGGTGTTACAGTTCTCTACTCTTGTACCTTCAGTTCTGAGGGTTCTGCACCCTTCTGTACTAGAACTTAGGACTTCTGTCCCTTAGGGGCACTGTCTATAGACTATATGTGTACTGACTCTTACTACTACCCTTCCTTACTTCATCATTCTATTCCTTTGACCACTCCTTTGTTCTTTGTATTATTCTATAGTCTCTTACCCTTTGTCCATCCCTTCATTCTTTGTACCTTTATCTTTGACATTCCTTTCTTTCATTCTTTGTAGCTTATCATTCTTAGTAGCTCATACTCCCTGAGTACTCTTGTATAGTTTAGTATATATAGGTGTATAAGATCAGACTAGTCCTGTAGTCTTGATCTTGTCTACTCTAGGTAGTCCTGTACTCTTAAGCTTACTCTATATACTCTACTCTTGTCCCACTCTCTCTCTCTGCCTGTTCTGTAAGTTCTGACTATGTTCTAGTACTTACATTCTGTATTTCTGTTGTGTAGGATAGTTGTAGCCTGGGTCCCCTCACTGAGCCTTCAGGTCCCCTCTATACTGTTACTAACATCAGATTAAGACTACCTATTACTACCCTACAACTCTCTTATGTTTCAGGCATTAGTACTTACTATTGTGTCAATCTCTTTCCTTTGTCCTAACCCTTTTAAGGACTTCTGTCTCTCAGGAGTACTGTCTATAGACTATATGTGTACTAACTCTTACTACTACCCTTCCTTACTTTATCACTCTATTCCTTTGACTACTCCTTCATTCTCTGTTCATTCTATAGTCTCTTACCCTTTGTCTATCCCTTCATTCTTTGTACCTTTATCTTTAACATTCCTTTCTTTCATTCTTTATAGCTTATTATTCTTAGTAGCTCATACTCTCTAAGTACTCTTGTGTAGTTTAGTATATATAGGTGTACAAGATCAGACTAGTCCTGTAGTCTTGATCTTGTCTACTCTAAGTAGTCCTGTACTCTTAGACTCACTCTATATACTCTACTCTTGTCTCACTCTCCCTCTCTGCCTGTTCTGTAAGTTCTGACTATGTTCTAGTACTTGTGTTCTATATTTCTATTATGTAGGATAGTTGTAGCCTAAGTCCCCTTACTAAGCCTTTAGGTCCCCTCTATACTGTTACTAACATTAGATTAAGACTACCTATTACTACTCTACAACTCTCCTACATTTTGAGTATTAGTACTTACTATTACATTAATCTCTTTCCTTTGTCCTAACCCTTTTACATTTTTAAATTTTAAACTTTCTAAACCCTTTTAAACTTTTGCCACCCTTCTTCTATTCATTACCCCTTTTAGTTTAGTGTTGATTCCTTTGTAGTGTAAATATGGACCCTCCTACACTAACTGTCACCCTTACTGTCCTGCCAGATTAGTAGTTACAAGCAGAACTAGCTTAATATGTACAGACTTCTATCTAAGAGGTCTTTACTAACTATATACTCTCAGCCCCTTTAGAACCTGTTCTAATTGTTTTAGAAGTTACAACCTGTTCTAGAAAGAAAGTATATGTAGCCTACCTTTTAAACTTTAATAGGTAGTACTTTAAGGACTTCTAGTACTAAGTCAAACTATATGTAGCTACTACTTTGACTAATCTATTCTCAGATCTCAATTATATCCTATTTGTCCTCTCCTTCATAAAGGAAGGTAATGTGGCTACCTGGGCTTAGAACTGGATTGAAGGCTATTAGATTAGAAGCCTGATCTGACTTCAGAACAATGAGTTATATTCAGAATTCATAGGGTAGCTCTGTACTTCCTTTATTAATCTGAATAAGAAGTATAATGTACAGAACAAGCTTGTGTCTCTGTGACAGGGCAAATGTTCTACTAATGCCTTCTTTCAGGAGTTTGATATTCTGGCCTGGAAGGCAGGATTTGTGCTTAGGTTTAATAATGTCCTTATTAGAATGCTTGAAAAAGCTCTTCACTCAGAACTAGTTAATAAGATCCTTAGAATAATACTAGAACTGGTCACTTACACTGAGTAGAAGATACACACCATTTCCTTCAACCAAGCTATAGCTTAGATGTATCAAGTCTGTATAGAATGTCTGTATATGTGTCTAGCTCTAACAGTTCTGAGTCCTTAGATTAATCTGCCTATAATTTGTAATCAATCTGTTCTGATAAACATTAGAGAAGCTTAAAAGTAAGGAGTATACTTTGCTTGTAGAAAGTCAGGACACTAAATTAAGGACTGTTTACAGAAGTAATAGTATATCTGTTAGGTTATTAGAGTAATGACAAGTAACAAGCAGGATTTGTAGTAAGAAGCCTTTTCTACAAATTTTAACAAGTGTAGTAGGAGTGCCTCAAGTACTCTCTCTAATTGAGACATTAAGCAAGTATCTACCTTATATACTATATAGTGAAGTCTGATAATCCAAGACATTCCAAGTGTAGTAATTCTACATAAGGCAATTAGGGATTTCCTAATCCAGAGTACAATCTAATACTCCCCTTCAAGCATTAATTAAGAACTAAGACTGTATGCCTAATAGTTTGTTTAGATGCTTAATCTGTAGGATGTGGAGAGCCTTTGTAAGGATGTCTGCTAATTGGTTCTGTAATTGAACATAGTATACATTGATGTATTTGTTTTGAATGTAACATTACACAAAGTCTTTTTGTAAATCAAGATGTTTAGTGTAAGCATTGTATGTTATTTCATCAGACTTTACAGTCTTTATTACACCTTGATTATTGTAATAAATTGTAATGGGTGCTGATTCAGTCTGTAGTACTTCTTCAGTGAATTGTTTGAGCCAAATGGCTTCTTGAGTAGTATACACTAGCACTTGCAACTCTGCTTTGTAAACAGATAGTAGTACCAGGTTTTGCTGTTTGCTTGACTAAGATATGGTCGATTTAGCTAATTGAAAGATGTAGCCATTTATTGCTTTATGTCCTTCTGTCATTCATCTGTCTGTATCACAATAGCCTCATAGTTTTAAGGCATTTGTGCTTCCAAGTTAAAGCCAACAATTTGTTGTATATTTTAAATACACAAAGTAATGTTTCACTACTTTGTAGTGATGCGTTTAGGGCTTTTGTAAGTAGCACACTAATTGCCTAGTAATATAAGATATGTCTGGCTGTGTACAGTCTGTAACATATCTTAACAATCCTACCATATTCATGTATGGTATTGTTTTATTATTACTTTTGTTTGTATCATACATATTGTTTGTATTGTTAGATAGATCTATTCTAGGAGTAATAGGTGTTTGTAGTGCCTTTTCGTTTTTGAAGTAGTAATGCTTGATTATACTTTCAATATAATGCTTTTACTGTAAGCTAATTGTTTGTTGTGGTCTATCTCAGCTTATTTCAATACTAAGTAACCAATGTATTTTGTTACTGTTAGTAAATACAATGTGTTGCCTTAATGCATGTTTAAATGCTGTTATTATAGCAATAGTTTTGCCAATAATCATAATATTGTCAATGTGCATAAATGTTACAAGAATTGTTTTATTATTTTGTTTCTTGTAAAATACAGTGTGATTGTAATTAGCTTGTTCTAATCTGATCTTAAGCAGTAGTTTGGTAATCTTCTTGTACCATTGTCTACCTGCTTGTTTCAATCTGTATAATACTTTATTTAAGTGTAACACCTGTCCAGGTTTAATATCTGTAAGTAGCCTGCCTAGCAACAGTTTCACATAGATGAGTTTGTCCTCATTTAATTCTCTGTAAAGATATACAGATTTTACATCTATCTGATGTATTTTGTAGTTCTTAGATGCTGCCCAAGATAACAATAATTGTACTGTTAATAGTTTTGTTACTAGAGCAAATAAGTTGTCAGAATAGAAGTCTATTCCATTCTTTTGAGTGTATCCTTGCACTACAAATTGTGCTTTGTATTTGTCTATTTGGCTGTTAGCCAGTCTTTTGATTTTATAGACAAATTTCGTTCCAATTACATTTGTATTTGTAGGGGGGATAGCATATATCCACACATTTCATTGTTGAAGTGACTGTATTTCATCCTTCATAGCTTTGATCCATTGTTCTTTGTCTATATGTGTTATAACATTGTAATACATTAATGGATCATTATAGACTTTGTTGAGGAATTTGTTAAATTCTGTTAGATACATAGCTAGGTTTATATTGTCTTTGTAATTTAAACCTATAGTTTGTTTAACCAGTCTTCACTCTTGTATAGAGTGTTGTATGACAGGTTCTTTATCTTTATTATTGTTATTAGGAAGAGTTTTGTTGTTTAATGTATCATTGTTATGATTATTCTCCCCTTCAATCCTAGACATTGGTTTGTCTATGAATTGTACATTGTACTCAACAGTAATTTTATTATTATAGCACACTAAGTGACCTTTACTATTGTTATCATAACCTAGCCATTGTGTGTGTTAGCCTCTAGGTTGTAGTTTATACATACATTCGTTCTGTATAATACAATATGTGCTGAATTCTCATATATTATCTATTTGATAATGTTTGTTATACTGTTTGTAATATGGTGTTGCAAAATTAATAGCAACTCTCAGTGTTCTGTTATGAATAAACGTTTGATATTGTACTGTATATACCCAGAATTTTATAGGTAATTTTGTTAATAACAGACACATATGTACACTGTTAAAGATAGTCTTATACATACGTTCCACAACTCTGTTCTGCTACAGTGTATTGTGTACTGTTAATCTACATATTGTTCCTTGACTTTCAATGTATGTAGTGAAGTCTTTACTTAGGAACACTGTATTGTTATCACTTTGGAGAGTTTTTACTCTTATACTGTACTGTGTAAAGAGTTTCATTGTATGCTTTACATATTCAGTGAAAGCATTGCTTTTATACCACATAGGTAGTATAGTTACCTATTGTGTAGCATCATCTATGATGGTAAAAAGATATTTGTACTTGCTGTAAGCTTGTACTAGGGCAGGTCCCCATATATTAATATGGAGATGATCTCCATAGGATTGTGCAAGAGGTGTTGTTTGTATTTT
>NW_006760401.1:1045016-1066456 GCF_000271605.1 Fomitiporia mediterranea MF3/22 | reverse complement strand
TTTTTAATATTATAGCACACTAAGTGACCTTTACTATTGTTATCATAACCTAGCCATTGTGTGTGTTAGCCTCTAGGTTGTAGTTTATACATACATTCGTTCTGTATAATACAATATGTGCTGAATTCTCATATATTATCTATTTGATAATGTTTGTTATACTGTTTGTAATATGGTGTTGCAAAATTAATAGCAACTCTCAGTGTTCTGTTATGAATAAACGTTTGATATTGTACTGTATATACCCAGAATTTTATAGGTAATTTTGTTAATAACAGACACATATGTACACTGTTAAAGATAGTCTTATACATACGTTCCACAACTCTGTTCTGCTACAGTGTATTGTGTACTGTTAATCTACATATTGTTCCTTGACTTTCAATGTATGTAGTGAAGTCTTTACTTAGGAACACTGTATTGTTATCACTTTGGAGAGTTTTTACTCTTATACTGTACTGTGTAAAGAGTTTCATTGTGTGCTTTACATATTCAGTGAAAGCATTGCTTTTATGCTACATAGGTAGCATAGTTACCTATTGTGTAGTGTTATCTACAATAGTAAAAAGATATTTGTACTTGCTGTAAGCTTGTACTAGGGCAGGTCCCTATATATCAATATGGAGATGATCTCTATAGGATTGTGTAAGAGGTGTTGTTTGTATTTTTGGTATTTCATTACATTGTATGTTTGCTTTGATACAATCTGTACACTACACATTTTTATTATCTGTTATCCTTTGACTTATAATCTCAGGATACTCTTGTATGAGTTTGTACAAGTAATCAAAATTAACATGACCCATTTGTTGATGTAAATCAACAATAGTGATTACATTAATAGATTGTTTATTATAATGAGAAACTATCATATACAAGTTATTTTGTACATGTATTTCACCAATCTTTGTATGAGCAGGAGAATAAATAATACATTCATTGTTTGTTTTTGTTAAAACATATCCTGCTTTACATAATAGTGCTTCACTAACAAGTATGAAGTTCAGATTGGGATGATAGTATATGTTTTGTAGTGAAATCATATTCACCTTTGTATACTCATCAGCTTTGTTTCATAGTTTTACATTAAATGTCATTACTCCACTTTTGCTAAGTGAGAATGACAATTTATTCACAATTGTAACATTTATTAGGGTCAAGTTCCAAACGTTTGTAAGATGGAACAAGTATAGAGTAGTGTGTACATTTGCACTAGAGTCCAATATATTAATACAATGTATTAGTTCAGTATCATTACAATGTATTGTGTTGATACATATGTTTGGATTGTAATTGAACTCTTTAATGACTTCTTTTACATTGTCAAATGAGTTCATGAAATCGTCTACTTGTATGACACCTTCTTCTTGTACTTTGAATGCTGAAAATACATCAGATTCAGCAGATAGAGTAGATTGAACAGGTAAGCTGCTGGAACTTGATGCTGAGGCTTCTACTATTACAGACTCTAGCATTAGTGTTTTATTAATGTCTTTAATGAATACTGTTTTGTTATTGTCTCTAATGAATACTGCTACATTAAGTGTAGGTTGAGACAGTATAGTAGTAGTAGTAGAAGCAGTAACTGTTTGCCTATGCTTTTTCTTTTGAGCTTCTGTTGTTTTGCTCATTGGAGGATTTTGACAGTCTTTTGACATATGCCTGTACTTGTTACAGTTGTAGCATTTAACTTTATTGTAAGACTTTGTTTTGCCTTTAGCTACACTTTTGCCTTTCATTTGTAGACTGTCTCATTCAGTATCTTGTTTTGTTTGAGAGTACTAAGAATGATACTCAGTATATATGTTTCATAATTTGTGTATCAGCTTAGCTGGCATCAGAACATCTTTCTGAGCTGCTGTAACTGTTGGTAGTTGATTATAATAGGTAATCTGCCTGTCTAGCATCATTACTACCCATCTATACTTACAAGGAGTAGTGAGATTAATTACTGAGATGTATGTATCATTATTAGGAGCTTTATTATGTACAGACAACTGCCTGTAGATTTGTTCAATGTTGTCTAACATCTTATCAAACTGTGATACATACTCTTTTACTGTAAACAATGTGGATATGTCTACAGTATGTGTCATTGTTGTTTGAACATTGTATCATTCAGAAAGTGCCTTCATGAGACTTCTAACACTTGTATGTGTTGTAAAGTTTGTATAAATTGTATCAGTTATTGTTTTCATTATACAATGATACAAAACATTGCCTGTACATATGCTAGCATCATCAGAGGAAGGGGGATTGTACTCTAGATAGTCTAAGAGCATCATAGCAGTAAGTGTACTGTGTATGTGTAAGTACTATATCTTGTATCCCTTCACACTAGCCAACTTTTCTGTTCCCTCAAAGAACTTTGTAATGTCAGAGTCCTTCATTGTAGCATTAACAAAGGTATGTATTGTAGACAACATTGTAATGAGTTTGGGGGAAGAGGGAGGTCTTGGGCTTGGTGGTCTGACAGGAGGCAAAGGCATTCTGTGAGAGCAAGTGTGTAGGAGCATTCAATAGGCACTAAGGCTCATAACCTTTTAACAAGTGTAGTAGGAGTGCCCCAAGTACTCTCTCTAATTGAGACATCAAGCAAGTATCTACCTTATATACTATATAGTAAAGTCTGATAATCTAAGACATTCTAAGTACAGTAATTCTACATAAGACAATTGGGGATTTCCTAATCCAGAGCACAATCTAATAACAAATCTAGAAGTCACCTTAGAACTCTTAGATTCTAACTATGTACTTTAGGATTTTGTAGAGGCCTAACAGTGAATGTAGTACTAAAGAGCTATAACTCAGATTTTTTAATAGTTACTTTTGATTCAATAGACACTGTAGGATTAGAAGTAAATAAAGTAAGAAAAGTAGAAAAAGTAGAAAAAATAAATCAACAAAATTATTTATTAGAAAGAAAAAAGTTGAAAACAAAAGTAGATAGTTCTCCTATTTCTTCTGATTCTTTTGATTCTTCTCTTTACACTTCATCCAAGTCTAAATCCACACAATCTGACTTACTACTTTTGTGTTCTAAGATTCTAGAATGTTTAGAACACTACCTAGCCCTATTTACTACTTAGTAGTTTGTCTATAATATTAAGTAAGGATAGTCTCAGCTGAGTTCATAGTTAAGGACATGAGTCTGTCCTTGTTGAAAGAGAGAGGTTAATAAGGAAATGTTAACACATATACTTACCCTCTTAGACAACAAGGTTGTACAAGCTGTACATTCCCTTCAGAACAAGTAGTAGTTTATCTGAGAATGTTCTAGACACTAGCTCTAGGTCCCTGTCCTCTTAGCTCCCTTCTTAGAATCCCTCCAGATTCAAACAATAACTCTAGTAGATAGTAAATACACTAGTTTATACATTAATAAGGCTTTTGTGTGAGAACACTACCTCCCTACTTAACATGTTCTACTTCTAATTCTAGTATACAATGTAGATAGAACCCTGAACTAGAATAGTCAGATTACTGAGTTTGTCCAACTATGAATGACCATTCAGGATTATAAGGAAAGTATTGAGTTTAGAGTTACTAACCTTAGAAAGACAGACATCTTCATCAGATTCAAATAGCTTAAGGCTCACAACCCTACTATTAACTAGTTAGAGTAGACACTTGTGTTTAATTAGTGTTCTAAGTCTTATAGCTACCTTACACTACTGTTCTAAGTAGATACAAATGCTTCTAATGTTACTAACAGTTCTAATAAAGGTGACTAGTTGTTCTTCTTCAACTAGGATAAATATGTAGATACATATTCTAGTCAAGACAGAACAGAGTCAATCTAAAGAATGTCTGAGACAGAACCAGTCTAGAACTCTTTTAGAACAACTCTACTCTAGAATACACATAGACCTAGCCTGTCAGATTTTGTCTGAGAGTTTCCTAAAGTCTTTAGTAAAGAGGAATTTGACTAGCTTCCTAAACACTGTCTTTAGGACTATACAATTGAATTGACTAAGGGTTTCCAACTTAAGGATTGTAAGGTCTACCTACTTAATAGAGACAAGTAGGAGGTGCTTGACAAGTTCCTTTAGGAAAATCTTCAGAACAGTCAGATCCAACCCTTAAAGTCCTCTATAGCCTCCCCTTTCTTCTTTGTCAAAAAGAAAGATAGAAAGCTTTACTCAGTCTAGGATTATTATTGTCTTAATAAGAGTACTGTCAAAAATAAGTATCTACTCCCTCTAATTTAGGAGCTCATTAATAAGACACATACATCCAGGGTTTTTACTAAGTTGGATGTTTGATAGGGATACAATAATATTTGAATCTAAGATAGAGATGAGTAGAAGACTGTGTTCTAAACTAATTACAGATTGTACAAACTGACTATAATATTCTTTAGACTAACTAACTCACTCACAATGTTCTAGTCATTCATAAATCACATTCTTGTGGATCTGATTGACTCAGAGTATGTTAGTGTGTATTTAGATAACATTCTAATCTTTACTCAGACAGTTGAGTACTATTACTAACTAATCTGAGCAGTTCTACAATAGCTCTAAGATAATAAGCTGTTCCTCTAAGAAGTAAAGTACTCTTTTGTATAGGAGTCAGTAGACTATCTAGGCTTTGTAATTAGTAGAGGAGAGGTCTGTATGAATCTGACAAAGGTAACTGTAGTTCAGAACTGGTTACAACCTTAGAACCTGAAACAGGTCCAAGCATTCTTTAGGTTTGTAAACTATTACTAATACTTTATTTAAGGCTTTAGTACTATTGTCTAGCCCCTTTATAATTTTACTAGTAAAGATGTTCCTTAGTAATAGGAGGATCAGTAGTAGTCTACATTTGAGTCCCTAAAGTAGACTATTACTAGCAAATCTGTATTAGTAGTTCTGACAGTTGTGAACAAGTTCTGAGTTAAAGCTAACTTCTCCAACTTTACAAATAGAGTAGTACTGTCCTAGTTCATTAACAGAAAGTAGTGTCTGATAGTGTTCTGATCAGAATCCCTCTCTATAACAGAACAGAACTACCCTATCTATAATAAGGAACTCCTTACAATTGTCTGTTCCTTAGAGGAGTAGTATTAATATCTCCTTAATACTGTACAGAAGTTTAAGATTTAGAGTGATTACCTTAATCTCTAATACTTCTGAGTGTTTCAGAAGCTCAACTACTACTAAGCCTACTAGATGTTAGAACTGTAGGACTATAACTTTGTACTAACTCACAAACTTAGAACACAAATGACAAAAGCTGATTTACTCTTAAGACAAGTAAGTTATAAAAGGAGAGAGAATAATAACAAAAATCTTGTTCTCCTAAACAATTCCTGTTTCATGTCTGAGACAATCTAAGAGATCTGACTTGAATTCAAGAATGTTGACTTTGTCACCTACATACAGTAAGCTCTAAGACACACACAGAACTAGGTTATAGTAAAGTAGTTAGAGAAGTAGGCTAGGGATTAGGAGGAGGATAAGGATGGACAGGTTTACTAGGAAGGCTGACTGTATGTTCTAAAGGATTAGAAGCTGTAAGAGAACATTGTCTGAGCTCATTATAACAATCTGACTGTAGAACATTCAGACCAACACAAAATGTAGGAACTCATCACTTAGAACTACTAGTAGTCTAGAATGTAGAGGGAAATCCTAAAGTACATGACTAGTTACAATATATGCTAACAGACTAAGGCCTACCAGACAAGGGTTCAGACTCTCTTACATTTACATTAGATTCTGGATCACTCTTAGGAAGAAGTCTTAGTAGACCTGATTAGTAAGCTACCTGAGTCTTAGGGTTACAACACTATCTGTATAATTGTTAACCAATTCTTTAAGCAAGTCTATACAGTTCTAACCTAAACAGAACTCACTTCTAAAGGTATAGTATGTATTTATTAGAATCATGTCTTTCAGTTGTACAGACTCTCTCAGAAGCTCATTCATGATTGTGGACTGTAATTTGAGTCAAAATTTATACAGGACTTGTATGTGCTTCTCAGAATTCAAGGGAACCTCTCTACTACCTATTACTTACAGACTGACAGTCAAACTGAGTAAGTCAATTAGGAGATCAAGCTCTACCTCTGAATGTTCATCAATTATTAGTAATCAGATTGGTCTGAATAGTTAGCTCTAACAGAATTCATACACAATAACTAGTAACACTCTACAACAGGACAGTCTCTGTTCTTTCTTAATCATGAGAGACATCTGTACTAGGGGACAGTTCTGAACTGGAACAGTAGTTCTGAATCTGTAACAGACTTTGTAGAATGGATGTACAGAACCAGGGAGGATGTATAAGCTCTTTTAGAAAAGATAGTATAGGTTATGAAGCAGAACTATGATTGGAAGAAGTCTGTAGCTAAGGATTACCAGCCTAGTAACAAAGTTATACTAGAAGCTACTAACCTGACTACAGATTGTTTAATGAAGAAGTTAGACAACAAGTGCTTCAGACCCTTCATTATTGAAAAGAAGGTTAGTACCTCTATCTACAAACTCTAACTTCTAACAATATGAAAGTACATACACTCAGTGTTCAACAAGGTTCTACTGTCTTAGTACTATGATTCAAGTTTTCCTTTACAACAAAGACCCTCACCACCTCTACTAGAACTTATTAGTTCTGAACTAGAATATAAAGTAGAGTATATAGTAGATACTAAGCTAGTACACAGAAAGCTTAAGTTCCTTATCTACTAGAAAGGATACTCAGTTGAAGAACATACTTGAGAACCTGCTGAGAATCTCACTCATACTGCTAAAGCAATCCAAGACTTCTATTAACTTTATTCAGGTGCTCTGTATTAACTCTGTCTTATGGATTTCCAAACCCTACTGTTCTGACCTATACCTGAGCCACTAACCAAACCTAATGTTCACCAATTAGAATGATTGGTTTTAGAGAGGGGGTAATGTTACAATCCTCTACTCTCTTACCTTCAGTTCTAAGGGTTCTACACCCTTCTATACTAGAACTCAGGACTTCTGTCCCTCAGAAGTACTGTCTATAGACTATATACATACTGACTCTTACTACTACCCTTCCTTACTTCATTACTCTATTCCTTTAACTACTCCTTTATTCTCTGTTCATTCTATAGTCTCTTACCCTTTGTTTATCCTTTCATTCTTTGTACCTTTATCTTTAACATTCCTTTCTTTCATTCTTTGTAGCTTATCATTCTTAGTAGCTCATACTCTCTGAGTACTCTTGTGTAGTTTAGTATATATAGGTATACAAGATCAGACTGGTCCTATAGTCTTGATCTTGTCTACTCCAGGTAGTCCTGTACTCTTAGGCTCACTCTATATACTCTACTCTTGTCTCACTCTCCCTCTCTACCCATTCTGCAAGTTCTAACTATGTTCTAGTACTTGCATTCTGTATTTCTGTTGTGTAGGATAGTTGTAGCCTGGGTCCCCTTGCTGAGCCTTTGGGTCCCCTCTATACTGTTACTGACACTGTCTTCCTAATAATTTATAAAGTGATATTCTTTCTATAGTAGGTATTTGGATTGTCTTGCTCAAAGTACTAAAACAAGAATAAATGTAATAAATGTAGTAATAAAAGAACAGAACAAAAGTATTATAAGTAACAAGATTTATAATATATTAAAATGTCAGCTTACCTTGAGAGTAAGTACAACTTGCTAATACACAAAGGTAAGAATTTGTGTAAATCATACTACATTTATAAAAAAGTGTGTAGAAAGAGAGTTAACTCACATACTCATATAGAGAAAGTTCTTGTCTACATATTCTACTCTTATACATAATATAGTAAGATTCTAGACTATTCATACATATGAACTAACAGAATAGATTATGAACATTCCTAATGTTATTATACACTTATATAACTTAGTGTTTTAATTTACCCTTCTAAAGCCTTTCTTAGTACTAGTCTACTTATATAAGACTCTAGTTACTCTATTAGAGGTGTGTATCAGAAAAAATAGTATAAGAAACATGATTCTGAGTAGTATATTAATAGAGTAGACAGACAGTATAATTCTAATATTAGTGTTAGTATTTCTTTTCTTTTACTAAAAAGTTAATCTGTCAGACAAATGTGAGTTAATAAAGTATTAGTATAATAAGGGATACTTTGTTGTTACTTTAACAACCAGTACTATATCTGTCCTCAATCACAGTTCTTATAGAAGAGTCTGACACTTTGTACAAGCAGAATTTAAACAAAGTAAAGCTATACTACTATATAAGAATGTTTCTAACATAAAATATAATATAGTAACTTTTTATCAAATTCTTTGTTACATTATATATATACTAAAAAATACAGAAATGAGTAGGTGTAAAACATTAAACATAGACAAGAATAGGAAATTTATTATTAAATAGTACTCTGATTAATAAATTGTGAAAGACTACTTTCATACAAGAAAAGTAACTTAATATTTTCTAATCAATTTCCCAAGTACCTTGTAACACTGTTACTGACCCAAATTTTGTCCCATCAGGTGCAAGAGTATAATACAAGATATTAGAAAGTATTACATCTGTATCACATTTAAAGCACTGACACCAAGCTTAAATTAGTTCCTCTAAGCAACCTTACAAAAGAATAAAGAATGTGAGAAAGAACAGACCCTGCCTACAACTTTTCCTCTTGCTTTTTTCTGACCTATTGTGATAGTTATGAATTTGCCACAGTAAGGACTCTGAGATAGAGGATACTGTGCTATCCATATAATTAGATTATATATTATGCAGACGGATATGGGATTAAAATAACAAAATTCAAGTTGATGTTCACTACTACACGACCAAAGAGATGCCAAACACCGGACGCGGATCTCACGGACGTGGCGCCGAAAGTGCCGAATGCGGGTCGTGCTCCCTGCTGTGTGCTGTAAGTATACGTGGTCAGTCATACAGTGGCAGCGTAGCATTCACCGTGTTGCCGCCATCACTAACGCGGTCGACGACTGCGTCTATGCCATGTACAGGCCGTTTCTGCTGCCGGCTGGCCTCCTTGCTCTTCTGTCGACTCTAGCTCAAGCCGCCGAGCCAACTACTCCTCTGGATCCGTTCTATAACATAGAGAAGCTCGCACAGCGTCCTCCAGAACCTCCCGTATGCTGCCTGAGGCCTTTGCCGTCAAGCGAACCTGCGGAGGAGATCCTTTCGTTTGAGGAGTGGAAAGCGAAGCAGGAGCAAGCTTTGCAACAGCAGCGACGAGAAGAAGCCGATGGCAAGAAGCCTAGAGACGCGTCCTCAGAGCCAAATGCGCGTACCGACGCTTCCAGCCCTCGACAACAAGTTCAAGATTTATCACATAGCGTGGATGATCCTTCCTCACTCGAAGCTCCTGCACCTCCACCAGCGCACTTCCGTGTCCCTTTAACTGATCGGTTCAATTACGCTAGTCTTGACTGCTCCGCACGCGTACACTATTCACATCGTTCTGCACGGTCTTCCTCCTCCCTCCTCTCATCCAAAAAGGACAAATACATGTTGAGTCCATGTGACACTCCGGGCGAAGACAAGTTTGTCGTAATCGAACTCTGTGAAGATATTCGAATTGATACCGTCCAGCTTGCGAATTTCGAGTTCTTTAGTGGAGTGTTCAAGGATTTCAGCGTCAGCGTTGCTCGAACAAACCCAGCTGATCCTGAAGCATGGACACCTGCTGGGACATACCGCGCCAAGAACATTCGTGGTATCCAGGTCCGTTTCTCTATTTTTTTCCTTATATTTAATGAGTTTCTGAGTTCAGCTGCTACCAAACAGTCTTTTCATCCTCCGAAGACCCTTCGTGACTTTTATCGCTTTATCCGGATTGACTTCCACTCACATTATGGGAACGAGTATTACTGTCCAATATCCCTTTTACGCGTTTACGGTCTAACGCACCTCGAACAATGGAAATGGGAAATATGGGAATCGGAATACCAGGAGAAACTTGCCAATGCCGCTACTGTTCCCTCGATAGATGCGACAGCTCAGGTTGAAGCAGAAGATGCTGTGACCATTGTAAAGGAAAGGCCGGACGGCTCCGAGTCGCCTGAAGTTTCCGTGGAATCACCTTCGCGGCCGAGCAGATCATTCTCAAGAAGCGATACCGTAGATACTACTCTATCACCAACCAAGCCGAAGGAGTCGCTATCATCTGAAGCAACTCTTACAAGCTCGTTGTCTGAGATCATTACTTCGGAATCTCCCGTCGTCACTAATGTGCCGAAGTCCACTGGTGAACCATCTTTTTCTGTCGACTCTCAGAGCACTGTCTCCTCGGAGTCTTTAACAGAGTCGTCTAGTGATACATCTCCCCACTCATCTCTTCCTTCCAGCGGCGAGTCACTCACGTCAAGCCAACCTTCTTCCGAACTTGCCGGCTCGGATACCGTCGCGTCAAGTAGCTCTTCCCCCAGCTCCCAGAGTTCTGACCCATCTTCATCTGACTCAATTCGAAACCCTGACTCAATTCGAAACCCGGACTCAACATCCTCCATTACTGGGTCTTCGCCTCAGGTAACTACTGTTGTCCCCCAAGAAACGCGGCCCGCCTCAGCAGCGTCTGCTTCTGGAGAATCCATTTATCGGACAATTATGACGCGACTTAGCGCCCTTGAACAGAATTCTACACTGTACTTGCGATACGTTGAGGAACAGACCCGAAGCCTACGGGATGCTTTGACGAGATTAGAAGAGGATGTGGGTCGTCTGGAAGGATTGGTATGTCACATTCCATTCTTCTTGTTTAGCGTAATCTCACCTAGGTAAACAGAGTAAAGCCACCACACAATCGTTCCAGAAGATTATCAACGAAATGGACAGACAACGCCGACGTCTTGAGCGCGAGCATGGCGAACTCCAAACACGTGTCGATTTTCTTACGGACGAAGTGATATTAGAGAAGCGACTAGGAATTGCGCAACTATGTCTCCTGCTTACCGTTCTTGTCTTTATGGCACTTACACGAGGATCGCGTGGCGAACCATTTATCGCTCCAGCGTCACTTGAACGGAGAGGCTCATTTAGAGAATGGGGCCGTCGGCATCTAAGTAGCTTAAGTAGTGGTGAATGGGCGTCCAAACTTCGAGCCGGGAGTCCCACCCCAATTCCAGGAGATTTCGTGAAGAGTTCTATTCCTGACAAGAAAAGTGGTACGTTCAACCACTGATTAATACTATAATCATCTAACTTCTAAATCATAGATAAAGTCAGGTTCCCGACCCGACGAAAACCTGACGATGGTGATGAGACGCCTCAGCGTTCTTCAACAACTCTAGCAGCACCCATGCCTACGAGAGGACGTTCAATTGCAGAGATTCGGACTCCCCATTCTCGGCACGTGGTCACTCATAGACCGCGGACACCTACGTCCGCCAACTTCACCGTCTATGCTGGACAACGGTTAGGTCACAGTGGATCAAATTCGGCAACAATCAGTCAGGTAGTCACCCGTCCACGTATACGGCGTGCAAGCTCGCATACTGCACCTGCACCTGTGGTGCATTCGCTGTCCATGCGAGAAGGTATCATAGCCGCACCACTTTCTGCGAAGAAGTGGGCTAAGAGTGCGCATCTGCATGAGATCCGAAAGGCGAACCCAAAGACTAGACATGATGGAGCGAGTGAGAATGCTGTTGCAACTTCGGATATTCGATTCGGACAAGAGAACGTACACTCTCGGGAAGCAGATGTAGCAAAATCAACGGTATCAAGCCCACCAACAGATTCTGCTACCCAGAATCTTGAACAGAAACACGATAATCTTGATGAAAGACTGGTAATGTATTCGCGAGAGCCTCTTTCCGCTTCTCATTTGCAGAACCTCGCGCGAATGCAAGACGGGACGGGAATCGATAGATTGCGCCTCGGCTTGTCGAATGGAGTTCCTAAAATAATCGATTTAGATACAGAGTCAGAGAGCTGGGTGGATACGGACATCGAGGGCTCCGAGTCTGGTGATAGGAGTCCATAGGTTTGCGTTGTCAGATTTTTCTTGAGTATCTATTTTGTGATCCCTTGTTTCGCTTTGTTTATAATTCTCCTTGTTGCATTTTCCCTATTTTTTTGCATACGGTCTTACTGTCATACATCTGTTGGGTTCGTAGAGGCCATATCTGCATCCTGTATATTACTGCATGCATATTTTTTTAAACTTGTCATTCTTTCTCTTTTCTCACCTATAGAGAAAATACAAGCAATCGACTTCATGATATGACTCTGCTCCCGAATTTGACTAACATGCCATATTCAATAAATCACTGGCATGCATAACGCAAGTACTTGTTTCCCAAGTCCTCCACATGTCATCCCCACACTTCCTCCCTTTCACCCCTGCTTTTTGAAGTATCAGTAAACTACTTCTGAATAGACCATAAACCCCCAAAACTATACCGTGCCTACACAATGCAGAGTCTGAAAAGCCTGGGCTCAAGGCAATAAGCTATCCAACATCGGCACGGCAAGATGCAGGAAATAAGAAGATGTTGCGGGCGTTTCTGAAGGAGAGGATGTTGGAGAGGTTTCTCCAGCCTTAACTTCGTCCTCCCTAAAGAAATTCCGACGTGAGAGGCTTACAAAGGTCTGACATTCTGGTGTCCCTCCTTGGTCCAAAAAGCATGTAAAGCTCTATAGGACAAGCCAGAGATAACCTAGCTACATAGACAAAATAGAATCACAGGACAAAAATATTACTCAAGTCGGGCAAAGCATTCCTGCCATCGTTCCCCGAGAGCAGCGTTTGTAAAGTCCAGCTTTGTCGAGAATGCGCAATTTAACATTGCAGTAGTTTGAGGGCGCCAAAGAGTCCTCCGGATGTTAGGCGGAATCCATAAGAGTAGCATTCCGTGTCTACATATCCACCCATCTTCATTCATAGTCCAATCGAAGACAGCATCTATATCGAGAGTAAAAGCAATGAACAGTGTGTCAGTCATGAAAGACTGTTGAGCAAGAAAGAAACCCTCTCACCCTCCACGTTCCATATTCTGATTGTACGATCCAGAGAGCCAGAAACAACCCGTCTTCCATCAGGCGAATAGTCGACTGATCGCACCCAGTCAATATGGCTTTCAAGAGGTGGAAAGATGTCCCGTCCACTCTTAACGTCCCAGACTCGGATTGTCATGTCAGTGGAACCCGAAACGACGCGTGTGCCATCGGGAGAGAAGGCAACTGACTTAACTTCGCCTGTATGGCCTTTGAAAGGCCCAGCCACGACCTGTCCACTCTCAACATTCCATACTAAGACGGTTTTATCAGAAGAACCAGAGGAGACATGTGTGCCGTCGCGTGAGAAAGCCACTGCCTGAACGCAATCTGTGTGTCCTCTCAAGAGCCCAGAACAAATATTACCGCTTTCGACGTCCCAGAGTATGATCGAATTGTCTGTAGAGCCGGATACTACATATCTCCCGTCAGGCGCGAAAGCGACGGACTGAACATCCCCCTCGTGGCCTTTGAAAGGACCAGAAACTATCTGTCCGCTTTCGGCATCCCAGATTCGGAGTGTTTTATCACATGAGCCAGACACAACGCGTGTCCCCTCAGGCGAGAAGGAGACAGACTGAACTGAATCTTCGTGTCCCTGGAAAGGGCCGGATAATATCCTCCCACTTTCAACGTCCCAGAGTCGGATCGTACGATCGGCGGAGCCAGAGACGACACGCCCTCCGTCCGGTGAAAAGGCAACGGACCACACTGGCCATAGGTGCCCTTTGAAGGGTCCGGAAACATTATTTCCATTGTCACAATCCCAGATTCGAATTGTACCATCGAAAGAGCCAGAGGCAATGCGTCTCCCATCAGGCGAGTAAGCAACAGACGTTACTTGATATGCATGCCCTTCAAATTGTCCAGAAACGGTCTGTACACTTTCAGCATCCCATATTCGGATTGTGTAGTCTATAGAGCCTGAGACGACACGGGTCCCATCAGAAGAGAATACAACGGACAGAACATCAAGAGCATGGCCTTCGAAAGGAGTGGAGATGACCTGCCCGTTTTCAGTATCCCAGATTCGAATAGTCGTATCGCTAGAACCGGAGACGACACGTTTCCCGTCGTGCGAGAAAGCAACGGAATTTACTTCATCTTCATGCCCCTTGAAAGGCTCGGAAACGGATTGCCCGAGTTCAGCATTCCAGATTCGGATCGTGTTGTCCGCAGAGCCTGAGACAACACGTCTACCGTCATGAGAGAAAGCGACTGACCAGATACGACCTGTATGTCCTTCGAGAGGTCTGCAAATGGTTTGTCCGCTCCCAATGTCCCAGATTCGAACTGTTTTGTCATCAGAGCCGGAGACGATGCGTCTTCCGTCAGGTGAGAATGCTACAGAATTCACATCACCTACGTGCCCTTCGAAATGCACAGAAACGGCTTTTCCACTTTTAACGTTCCAGACCATGACGGTCCTGTCGGCTGATCCAGAGGCGATACACAACCCATCCGGCGAGAAAGCGACCGAGTGGACAGGACCAGTGTGTCCCTTGAAAGGCTCAGAAATGACTTGCCCGACCTTAATATCCCAAGCTCTAATCGTCTTATCATCTGATCCGGAGATTACGCGTGCACCGTCGGGAGAGAATGCGACAGACCGTACATGGTCTTCATGCCCTTCCAATGGGCCGGAAATTACATCTCCACTTTCAGCATCCCAAATGCGAACTGTGTTATCCCAGGAACCAGAGGCAACACGGGCGCCATTTGGCGAGAAAGCAACACAAGCGATACACCTGGCATGTCCTGTGAGCACCTTCAAGAGCGGTGAGTGCTGGCTCTCGCCTAAATGCTCTACTTTTACAATAGGCAAATCAGGCTTTAGGTAACGTGACACGAACTTCGACTCCATCGATGCAAATAGAAGGAAAGAGACGTATATATGCGCCGTCGATTGCGATATTGCAGGTAAGTATATAGTAATCATTCTGCGTGCATCCCTGAGGAACGCCAGGATGTCAGCATTGTACAACTAGTTGACGGATAACATAAGTTTCAGCTCCGAGAATACATTCGTATACTCACCGAGACCCAATTCATGGCATGAAGGAGCACAGGGCTAGCAACATTGATCCTTCCCAAGAGGTTCATCACCTCGAGCCAATACAGCAAACGATTATGTAGGAACCTTGTCAGCTCGTCCAGTAACTCGTGTGAGAATTGCGCCTCGTATAGGTGTTGTGGCCAAAACATACATGCATACGGCAGCTGCGGAGGAACATTAGCACTGATGCGATCCGGGAGGTCCGGGATCTGATGATCGGAGCAGTACGAAGACTCTATGTTGCAGATGTTAAACCTGAGATGGTGACTCATGGCATAGAAACATTGTAAAGCTACGAGCTCCTTTTGAGACTCGAGATCGATGAACCAGGGATCTTTTTGGCGCTCCGGAGCCAATAAGTAGTCTCGGAAGGATGTATGGCAAAAACGAATAGGAGATCCGGGGGTATACACGAGAACGGGCTGTAAACGAGAAAGGATAAGTCGTGACGGTCTGTCATCCGAAAATTCAAGAAGCTTGTCGATCATATTATCTGTCAGCGGGAGTTTGCCAAGAAGGATGAAACCAAGAATCTGTGAAAATCGGGACTTGGACGCTTCGTCATCGAATGAGATGCGTGACCCTCTGAGAATAGAATCGTACAGTTGGTCGAGCCCAGACAAGCCTTGCGAGTGAGAGATTAGTTTCTCAAGTTTCCTTACTGGGTCATCGCAATCCACCAGTTTCACTACCGTCGACGCCCAGATGAAAAGTCCACCTGCCGCACCTCCGAGAAGATCCATCTTCAACTGCCAATCGCCCGGAATGAGCAGCTCGTTTTTTGCGAATACGTTGCGCATCTCGTGATCAATATAACGAAGTACGTCGTCCCTACATCTTGACGAGTCGTGTTCCAGTTCAACGGAAACAATGTGGTTAGGCAAGGAAGATAAGGCGTGACTAATATCCACTTCCTTCCTACTCGTAATGAGGAATCGGAATCGCTTGGGTAGAGAAGGGAGACCTTTTCGAAGACTATCCAACAGTGATCGTCTTGTTCCCTCCGCACCACATTCATCCAATGCATCAAGGACAATGACAACGGGCCCTTGCACTGAATCCGAAGCCAAAGTGAGAGGGCCCTGAATAAGACTCTCAAACTGAATTGCAGCAGTGGCCCGAGCAATCTCTTCGTCCTGTTCGACGACTATACTGACGTGTTTCGCTACCGAAGAATCAAACGCGGCGAGCTTATAAGCAAGCGTCCAGATGACAGTGCTGGGATCACTCTTCCCGCGTTCAAAGAAGAGATGGGCACCGAGACGGGAAATGGTACGGAAGTGTTCCGCAATAGTTGTACTAACTGCACTCTTTCCAGAGCCAGCAACGCCGTGTAACCAGAAGACATTCTGATCTGAGCACGATGACGCCCACTCTACAATATCCTTCTGAATTTTCACACGTGTTCCTGGAAGGCATTGAGATCTGTGGTACGCGTCCCTCTCGTCTGGACCAAGCTGGCTCTTCAAAACTAGTTACATTATTCAGAGAAACTCTTGATGCACAAAGACATGACACGTACACAAAGCATCGACCCTGGAAGAGATCCGAGAAGAGACGAAAGCAATATGAGCGATAACACCGGAATCTATCGAGGTTTTGAGTGTTCGTAGCGACTCAAGGAACGTATCGATCGTCGCATCAGCATTCAGCATGACCATGCGTCCTAATATGTGTTGAGGTAACAGGAATTGACATAGTGAGAAAATGGACGAACCTACGAATTTATGGCGTACATATTCTTGTATGAAGAGGCAGCATTCGTCTGTCTGCTTAAGGAGCTGGATAATAGTCTAGTGCTCTGCGCGTAGCGTATACGCTTACGCGCGTAAATGTAGAGTCTGGGGGAGCTATACGATACGCTAGTAGCGTATACAGCATATACGGCGTATACGCTTACAAAGAAGGTATATAGGTAGTGTAGTTACTATAGACATTGAATATAACTAAATAGACTTGTTCACTGCCTTCAAAGTATGCTTTACCATCATCAAGTCCCCAATAGTTCCAGGGCAAAGGCTTGAACAACGAAAAGCAATAGTATCTTGTCCAGATGAGAAGATCTGTTCAACAGCAACAGAAGAACCTGTAAAACAGACCTGAATATTATTTGAAAATGATGCAAAGAACAACATACCTGGAATACAATGTATATCCCGAGCAAATAGTAATAGTAAAGGAAACTGAGCACATTGGCCAGCCCACCATTTGACAGGGTCACAGTCTGTCTATGACCGTTCCTGCTTCATGGAGAAGTACTCCTCAAGCTCAGTGTTACTGTTTGACGGCTCGTTGGTGGAGAAAAGACTCACAATATCATGTACACTTGTTTCAGTGTTGTCCATGAGAGCATCCGAAGAGATTGTATCGCCTTGATAACAAATAACGTAAGTTGAATGAAAATGTTCCTCGAGCGTACGCTTTGCCTCGTCGATGAGTTGTAGCAGTCGGGCATCACTGATAGCATTCTGTTTCATTCCAGAGTATGATATACGAGGGTCCAAGACTAAGGATATAGACAAAAGTATAAGTACTGATGAGCGAGAGTAAGGTAACGACTTACGTGTAGCCCATAAGTAATAAGGTGATGCAACAAACCGGGTAAGATAGTCAATAAATACCAAGTTACTTGCTTACAGTAGGAATATGCATTTATCACTTTGTTGAGAATATGACATGTTTCCTTGCACGCTTGCTCTGGAGGAAGAGTGGTTAAGATGATAAGAGAACTCCATTATTCCACTGCGGACAAGTCATTGGAAAGCGCTTACTTATAGCCCTGTGCCGCAGCTTTGTTCCATTTTGGCTCCTTTGTCCAAGTCCACAAGAGAGTGTAGAAGTGTAGAGTTTGTCGGAACAACCGGGATATTTCCCCCGTATCCATACTGGGACATCAGACCTCCGAGCGCAGTCTCGTAGTCCTTCACTGTGCTCCTGCAAATATTCTGTGCAACGAGCGTCTCGGAGCTCAACGCCGATTTGTTGTCCGGGGTTGGTGGGTAAGATGACTGTGACATGGTGGTGATAGATTGGTCAACGTCGGTTCACTTCGCCGAGAGAACAAGCGGTCGGAAGCTCAGATGGAAATGAGAACGCTCAACTGCACTCTTATATAATATTTCTAGTTGAAGCGACAATCCAGATTCGCTCGACGCCCAGCAGAATACCGGTTTTGCGAGCGATTTCCGATACTCCACGAGGCGAGGTTACAAACTTGCGATGTAATTCCGAGTTGAGCAGAGGGTGAAATTAAGAAGCGGAAAGACAGTGAGATGAATTCCGTATGACTTCCGTCACGAGCAACGCGTTGGAATAATTGAGACCGCCTAGCCAAGTAGGTATCATCTATCTATTCGAGAAACGCGAAATGTGATTTCAATGAGTGTTAAGCAAACTATTCTAAAAATACAAGAAACCGCCTCGTTATCTGTGGTCGGTTCACTCGTGTGATGGGTGTACTACACCTGATCTTACCCACTCCCTTTCTATGATAAAAGGATAAACTCCATCTCATCCGTATCAGATTTTCCTCCGAACTCTGGTCTAGTGTCGTCTATCGAACTTTAAATGACTGGATGTACATGGCACTCTCTTCTGTACTATCTGTCTCGCTATCTGTCGCACGAACGACATAGTGAATCTCAACGTCAAGTTCGCGGGAGTTGTCTGCGCTTTTACGACAGTGAAAGGTTCCAGACACAGTCGTATCTGCACAGATTAAATCACAAGTGAGAAAATATCACTTTATTATTTGGACAGTGAAACCTCACCTTCACGAACAACAATCGGTTCCTTCAGCAAGAATAGCGTCTGCTTCCAGTGAGTCGGGACGTTCTCGGGACCAGTCGTGAAGCTCTTCCACGGTTCCTCCTTCTTGACCTTCATACTACTCGCGCGACGCAGACGCTGGGTACGTGTAGGTGATCGAGGAAGAGATGGTGAGCGTGCACGGCTTGGTGAACCAGGACGCCAGACTTCCGCCAAGACGGGCTCACCATCTCGTGCTCCATGTGCACGAACGCCCGCCCCAACTTGAGCGCCATCCTCTGTAAAGAAGATGTCGAAGTAGAGGATGAAAGCGTGTGCGACGGTCTTCCGCACAGAAGTGCCGTGGAGCTCAAACGGTGCAGAAAACGAGAGGTGATGCGGGCTGACAGTCGCAAGATTGATATTCTATGGTAGTGAATGTGATGAGAAAGAGCCAATAATAATCTGCAGTTAACGATGTAGTTGTACCTTAATGATTGTCGTATCGCTCAGAAGGGTCTCGGAACCAACAACTTCTATGATTGCATCCTCATAAACACCCTCTGCCATCGGGCTCATGTCAAATCCTACATGCGAAGCTGTTAGTATTTACAACTCCGTGACTACTGACTTCTTGAAAACGTACCGTGTACGTCGGACCAGTATTCGACTCGATCCTTAACGACCTCGTTGGCTGATGATAAGGCTAGTAACATGCGCGCCTGACTCGGAGCGATAAGGCCACCTCTCTCCTTTTCTTCGTCTCTTGCTTCGCGGCCGCGATCTTCACTGGCTAGTGCATTCGCATGTAGTACGGGTTTCAGAAAACGATCACGCGCGACGAGGACAGAGTCGAGCATAGACTCATAGAGAAGTGCGTAGCCCATCCATTCGGAGACAATTACGTCGACTTGAGTTATTCCGTCAGGCAGAGAGATATCTTCCACCTTGCTGTTAATAACGCTACATTCCCGTGAATAGGTTCTCATGATAAGTATCTAACGGAAGGTACGGAAGAAACATACGTGATAACATCATCCAATCCGTTGATTCTGACAATCTCCCTCGCCTTCTCTGCAATGTTCTTGCTTGCGTCGACAGCAAAGACGCGTTTCGCACCTGCACGCACAGCAAAAAGTGATAGGATTCCGGTACCGCAACCCACGTCAAGCACGATTGCATCGCGAAAGACATCAGGTGAATTGAGAATGAAAGATGCATACGTTGATGTGCGCACTTTGTCGCGAAGCATCACGTAGTGAATTTCTGAGAAGAATTAAACATAATTCCTTCGACGGAAATGAAGGAACGTACCGTTCTCGCCATAACTGTCGAAGTAATGAGTATCGTCATCCCTCTTAGGTGTGCCTTCGGCTTTCGAAGACGAAGCTGTGGCCTGCTCGTTCTCACCAGCCAAGGCCTTGGCAACTTCTGAATCGCGGAACTGCTGCTTGACAAGTGCTCGAAAATCCATCAGATCCTTCTTGGCCTGCTCGAGTTGTCTTGAGAGTGCACGTATCATCTTGTCTTTATCTCCCCCCTCCGAGGCTGCGCAGCTCTCGCCTTCATCGTCCGACCAGTTGTCCGATCCAAACTGGAGGAGTGGATCGTCCTGAATGACAGGGATTAGATATTCGTCGGTAGAGAAGAACGCTTCTTGACCCGTCAGTGCATTGACGTCAACCGTGCTCGGTTTGACCTTGCGAATGTAGTTCACGAGACGTACACGTCCGTGGAAGTCCAAACGCAGCCGACTCGCGATAGCCAGAATATCGACACCGAAGGTTCCATTGTCATAGGCGAGAGATGCATCCACGTTTGGATGTGACGAGCCGTCAAAGAGGGATATGCACGGCTCGTGCTCTTCGCCCTCACTTGAAACCCAATCGTCCCAATTCTCATCATCGTCCTCACCAGTCGAGGAAGATGAATTAGAGTCGCGCGGGCCATCGTCGTCGTCCGACAGGTTTGGCAATCGACGTCGGCTCTGAGCTTTTTCAAGCTCATTCGTCGCCGCGGGAAGCTTATGTACAGACATTGATATGTATATTGAATGCAGCTATGAATTCACGGGATCTTGAATGGTCAGGATTTGCCTCCGTTGTGGTTTAGCTTTGAAACAGACGTGATCTAGTGTGAAATGAGAACGAGATGTATGCGTCTAGTCAAGCTTCGTATCCAACGTTGAGTATCAGCACATTGAAAGAAACATTACGTGAGGAAGGCGACCGATGAGCGGACGATAAAGAAAGGTCAACTCGTGTCTCGAGACTCATCGAAATCCATAAGTTGTTTGATTACGTAAACATGAAGTTTTACTGTCGTTTTCATAAATATTGTCACACGCGCGATTCGTGATTTTTGTCACACTAAGTACACTCAAATACAAAATCTACTATAACTCAACTAATACTTAACCAAATTACATGATCTAAGTTGTAAAAATTATACTTTTGAAGTATCTTTCATATTCCAGAAAAAAAATATTAAAATGAGCAAAATTTGAGTAAGATACAACACAATATGTGAGTTTTCCCTATATTTCATGTATATGAGTTTTCCTAGCCCTAAAACTGATTGTACAATACTATAAACTAGTCTAAATGAAGAATATAACTTTATTATTAATTTACATATTGAATTCTAACTAGGATACAGAATATACATATAAGTATAATACATATTTAAGTTTG
>NW_006760401.1:1016220-1044202 GCF_000271605.1 Fomitiporia mediterranea MF3/22 | reverse complement strand
AGAGGTTGGGGGGAAATGCTCAATTTTAGCAAACTTAAATATGTATTATACTTATATGTATATTCTGTATCCTAGTTAGAATTCAATATGTAAATTAATAATAAAGTTATATTCTTCATTTAGACTAGTTTATAGTATTGTACAATCAGTTTTAGGGCTAGGAAAACTCATATACATGAAATATAGGGAAAACTCACATATTGTGTTGTATCTTACTCAAATTTTGCTCATTTTAATATTTTTTTTCTGGAATATGAAAGATACTTCAAAAGTATAATTTTTACAACTTAGATCATGTAATTTGGTTAAGTATTAGTTGAGTTATAGTAGATTTTGTATTTGAGTGTACTTAGTGTGACAAAAATCACGAATCGCGCGTGTGACAATATTTATGAAAACGACAGTAACACACATTTTCTAACTTTTTCTAGTTTCTTCGATGCCATCCATGTCCTTCTGGCCTACCTTGTTGTACATGTTCAGTGCCTGCTTAGGGACGTTTTCTTGATGCAACGTCTCTGCAGGTGCTAGTGAACTGTTGATAGATGGACATCTATCTTCTTCTTGTGATATGCTCTCTACCTTGCAGATGCTGATGGCTGTGCTAGTATCCAAAACACGACCAGTGCAAAGCTTTATTGCCGTGATTTTCACCTTTGTTGATGCGGATATAACGGAATCCTGCTGCGATTATCATTGGTTTCAGCTAAAGTGGCTGTACATTTTGTCCCCGCGTTCAACGCGAGAACCTATCAGTTCAGTCAAGAACTAAACTCAACTTTGTTCTTATCGTCTATCTGGTTTGACGCGAATGCTGTGCATAGATGCGTCTGACTCGGTTTCCTTTCATCCTGAAGCCTGACTCGACCTTGCGTGAGGCGTTTGTAAACGAACGACGCTTACGGGCAACTCAAAATGGTAATTACGGGTAATTCTCATACAATACGGTCCGAAATCTCTGCTATTGCGGCCCTATCTGCTATTGATGTGACTCGAACGCGATGATTGTTTGCTCGTAAGATCACTGGGGCGCAGTTTGCGACATGTGTCAGCAGTGCGTCTACATGTGTTGCGCAGCCGCAGGTGCGTTCCAACTGGGGCTAATCAAGTGTATAAAACGCGCTGGGTCTGGAGGAGATTTGAACACCAATACCCCGAGCTTCTTAACTCTTACCTCAAACGCTCTCGCAGTCTCATCCTCAGTGCAGAACTATCAGTTCCTCTGCCATGCCGATGCCCTGCAACCGTGACTTCCCTTCTACCCTCGCCGACATGCAAAACGTCTACGGTCTCACAGGAAACAATCCTGGTCCTGTACATATCAACCGTACCTCGAACGCACCTTCTCAGTCTTCATCCACATCCTCATCCTTCTCGTTGTCTCGACTGATGCGGAAGAAACAACGATCCGGCAATTCAGACTCGTCCAGCTCGACGCTCTCTAACTCAAGTCGATCGTCCATGGATTCTCAAACGACACTTGCTAGCACTGCCGGCACGAACGTCACGCCGGCTCCGCGAAATTACGAGGCTGCATTCGGCGCATTGTCGTCTTCGTACGGATTTGGTGCACCGACTCCAACAACTGTATCTGTCCCTGTGCTTCCGAAGCATTCTGGGTATCCGACTGCGCCGGCCAAACCACAAAAGGCTGACAAGGAGCCTCGGCGAGCTGCAATGGCTGTGTGGAGTTCGATGCGTTGAAGGGACTAAAATAATCTCTGGTAGGCTTCTTCTCGACGTAGATTTTTTTTGGTGATTAAAGACTCACTTTGTCAACTTTCTGTAGCTTGCCATTGACAGTATGGTACATTTTGCAATTGCACACCATTACACATATAATTCTTCATGCACTACAGACAATACCCTCATATCTTCTACTATTCCTTCCTCTTAAAATTGTAGTGCTGTAGTTCCTCTGGCTCTTTGTTTTCTTTGTATGTGCACACATGTGTTTTCACTTGTGTCTTGCAATGTACTATATAATTGCTTGTTACAGAACATAAGACTCCAACCAGGCACCTCAGTCCACTCAGCTGGGCTACATATACACACCATCAATGCAAACACAGTACATATACACACATCACATTCAATGCTATGTTTTAGCCTATTGAAGATATGAGCAAAACCTTGCTGAATGAAAATAATTACCTTTGTAAGGCTGGGAGATGTAGGTTAGATGATTAGGTCGGGCATCTATGTTCACATGTATAACTACATCTTTGTACAAGTATTTAATAGGGTTAGGGTTAGGATCCTAAAGGAACCAAAAAAGAGCCCACCCAGCCCGAGGGCCGAAGTGGGACAGGAAAATATTAAGACAGTGCATACGGCATAAACCGCATACAAGCCACAGGCCCTCTCTGCGGACAGGGTCGCCGTGCTATGGAAAGTACCCATGGTCCACATCCCCAAGACATGAAGGAGGATGCGCCATCAAGGTAAGTATGAAGTGTTATCATGTTCAATGTGCAGGTTATAAGGGAACGTAAATGTGCGCACGGACCACGTGCTTGAACAGGAAGCACTTGCGTGTGTTTGTGCATGTCCTTTTGTCTTCTTCGAAAGCTTGATAAAATAAACATTACCTTTGTGAAGTTTGTTGCACAAACATCGATGTAAGTTTGGTCTCGACTCAGCAATCATACTTGCAGCTCACAGTCCTCTTCCTTTCAAATCACCACTCCTCTTATTAGCCCCTTGATACATACTGACTGATTGCTTTAATCCACTTTTCTCGCTGCTTTAGTAAGATAATAATAGTGCACAAAAAAAAATCGCTAACGGGAATTAGAATATTATACAACCCGATTGGTATTGCTAAAGCCCCCTTAAATAAGATATTTATAGTGAACTTTATAGCCAGTTATTCCGCTTGCAACTGAATGGAGTACAAGTCTTCAAAGCCAAAACAGGATTTGTATGACAATACTAGACATTACATTATAAATCAAGTGAACATCGCTTGCTCATACAAGTATATATTCATACAGAGGTATTAGTACTTTATCACCACCAGAAAAGACACGCAAAGAACCCTAGTGACCAAGATAGCAGTAGACAGATTATACGAAATCCAAAAAGAAACAAGCAAATAGGTATAGATTAGGAACCCATCTCCTAAGAACAATGCAATTGAAAGACCACTGCAGGAATTGCAGACCTACGTATTCCAAGGGCCACGCCCAGGGCGCATCACTCGCAGTTCGTATGCGCTTTGCTCGTTTAGTCTCGAACGGTCGTTGATAAACGCTACCCGGTCTACGGGTCGTGCACCTACACCGTTATTCGTCGCCATTCCCATTGCCGTCGCAGCTTCCTGAGAGTGTCTAGGACTTATACTTAACACACCAATCGACTCGGTCCCAAGATTGGCCGACCGTCTTCCATCATTCTCAGCAAACTCAATATGCTCGTGGGTTGCCTTGTCAGTGTGTGAACTCCCCGGTCGTGACGAATAGGGAGAGGTGTAGTTGGAAGGAGACGTGAGGTCGCTACCAGGTACGACGCTAATATGCTGGCAAATAGTTGAGGACCGTTGTTGACGCACGAAATGGGGATCATTTCTGGTTGCTTTCCAGCCGTCGAGCTCGAATCGATATGCGTTGTCTTCTGCCGAGACTAGCCCCATGCTATGAGCTGCTGCAGAACGTCGGAGGGAGAGTGTGATGCGCGAAATCATGGCAACTGTGAACCTGTTCCGGGGGAGTGTGTAAGTATCTCTTCATGGCAATGCAATAGGTTATCGCAAGTCTTACATTTGTTCCAGCCTAAAAATAATCAATTGATAAGCGCTGTCTAACACATTCATTTCTAATAAATAATACGCACTGTGCCGTGATATTCTTAATTGGAGGCTACCGTCCAGTAACGAGTAAGAAAACAAAAACTAAAGCTCCGAGGGCTGCTCACCTGTGCAAATACAATCATAAAGGCGAGTACAAGATTAACCAAAAAAATGACACTGTAGTACAAGAGCCCATCTCTCATCAATACTCGGAAGATATACGTCGCCGACGAACTCCGGACCCGGGGCATGCATTTGTAGAGCGTAAGTACAGTCACGTAGGTGTCGTAGATCAGAGGTAGCCATGCAGACAGAGAAGGCCATCCGCCCCTGTTGATTAGGCAACGTCAGAACATGGTCTAGAAGACAGAAAACTGCCGGACGACGTACAATCCTGGGTCGAAAATCATCGTACAAGCTACATGTGAACATGACTGAGTCTATGAACTATCTATGTCAGGAACTATTTCACTCACGTCTCAGAGGCAAGTTATAATCATGGGGTACAGCTGAGAATATATGGGTAAGCAGAATAACCCGTAAGCTTTCACAAACATCATGCTTACGTTCGCTGTGAGTCATCAACCATGCGTGTATGGCAGTTTCTAGAGCAAGTAGGAGTATGACCGACGCTATCACCAGATTTTGCCCCTTGTACAGCGCCCACACTCTAACGACACAATTCAGCCGCTGCACAACGTATTAACACCGACGGGATTTACCTAAGAAGCATCATCAACGCTGCTACTTCCAGCGCTATAATTGTACAGGAGCCTTCGTAACGAACGAATTCTTCGCATCTGCGCATTGAAATCAGGTTTACACGTGTATCATGCCAGGTGCCTCATGCTCACGTCTACCGTTAACGTCAGATACATTCGGAGACGGATAAGATACGAACAAAAAGCTCACTTGTTCGTCCCAGTTGGAAAAGTAGGCTGTGTTTCAAGTGTGATTACTTCGGGTCCTTGCAAGACGGATCTGCATAACAGCGGACGCACCAACGAGGTTTCCGATGAATGCTATTGGTGTGAAATAGCGGTTCTATCAAGTTCCATAAGCGGGAGGAGCGCTTAAGTTCATATATGGCAACGAACATACCACGAAGAATAGATACGTCGCTGGCGGGGGCAGGTCAGCCTTTGCTCCAGAACGTTCGACCATTCAATAGACTACACGTACCCGGACTCTTTGACCTCACCCAAATGAACCTTACCTCGTCACCGAAGGAAATGACATGGTCCCATACTAATATTGTATAGCCCATAAATGCGACATACTAGACAGGCGAAAAGCCTGAGCGGAAGTAAAGGACAAAGGAGAGCACGTCAGCGACTTACGTTCGTTGCTCGTCTGATCATTAAATTGAGTATTCAATCATAATTCGGTGGCTCGGAAACAGGGAGGAAGACGTACGAATAGAAATATTCATCATACGGAGCTAAAGGCTGCGCAGACATCAGACCTGATGTGTGTGCTTTCCACCAGACTGAGCCAATATAATAAAGGAGGGAGGAGTAGCATGAAAGGGTTCAAGCGAGTGGAGGGGAGGGGCATTCGTATCACAGCGGCATACGCAATATATAAACGAATCATCGCGCGCAGTGACTGACTTTGACTAGCGCGGGGAAGGGGCTATGTCCCAGAATTTTACATACATGTTTGACAACCGGGCAAATAAGGCGGGAAAAGGCACACAACAGCACGCCGAAGGGTGATATGATTGAATTGGGCGAGGGACGATATCCAGATCGCGTGATTGAATGACGCAGACAGCCGAACATTCCCTGTGCATGCCCTCCCGGCTC
Source organism: Fomitiporia mediterranea MF3/22 (assembly GCF_000271605.1). NCBI lineage: Eukaryota > Fungi > Basidiomycota > Agaricomycetes > Hymenochaetales > Hymenochaetaceae > Fomitiporia > Fomitiporia mediterranea. Next base: position 1,038,604 of record NW_006760401.1, on the reverse strand, counting down.
TCCAGACTCGGGAATTTAGGATAGATTAGCGCGGGCGGGTCACCTCAAGCACAAGCAGCGACCCTGGATTGTATACAGCGGAGGAGCTTAGACCGCTCTAAATGTAAGAATTGTTGACCTACTTAAGAACTTTTCGACAGTTCCTATCGATACGAGCCACGCGTGTACAATGTGGCTCACCTTCAATGATAATGCAGCAACCATACGCAGGTAGACGTTTGGAACCTCAAGGAAACAGGAGTAGACGTTCTGTCAAGTTTCACATGGACCTGCCAGCATCATAAATCAATGAAATGGAAATTATGCACGTTGCGCAGCGTTGTGGAGCAAAAGGCACTGCATTCGCGTAGACTATGAGGCGGGAATACGATATTTCTTTGTATTTACAACTTGTGGGCGCGGGCGCAAACAGTCGAACTCAAGAATAGCCAGCTGCACAGCAAAGCGATATGATGATGGTGGTTAGGAAAGAAGGCGCCGATCAGTCGAATACGGATATTGGCCCGTCGAGTATAGCCGAGCCCCGCGGAACGTAAGAAAACAACACGCAACAATGTGCGGAAAAACGAGAAAGAAGCGAACGGTGCTGGTAGGGTGGACAATAACGCATAATAGGATTCCACGATTACAACGGAGCGCACGTACAAGCACGGGCACGACTCTTCAATTTCATATTCATTTTTTCTTTCTTTCTTTCTTTCTTTCTTTTTAGTTCCTCCGAAGTTTTTATGCTAGTAACGCGGCACTTTCGCCCACTCTACATAACTCCGAGCCCTCCGAGTCGGTGTCGGCGGTAGTCGTCACAGCTCCTCCGGTTATCTAGTCTCTTACCCCATGGGGAACTTATTGCATCCTAATCCATGCGCAGGTTCCCGGTCCTTGCACAAATACACACTCAAAACAAGACAATCACATTAAAACAAGGAGTACAGGTAAAACACCTCTAGTACAAACATAGCTGGCGTAAAGGATAAATAAGGGGGGACGGGAGCAAGAAAATGATTCTGTCCATCTTTTACGTGCGGACGTATGGCGAAGCGCGCATTCTGCGCAATTCATATACATCTCGATCACTCAGAACTGCGCGCTCAGGCTGTCCTACACCAGTGGTGCCAAGCTCTAAGGCACCCATACTCTTTGTTTGAAGATGATCATCCACCATTCCCGATACCATTCCTTGAGACCGGGTCCTCGTGGTGTCAAAAGCGTCGATGGAGCGGCCAGGCCGTACTTGGTAACCACTTTGCACGCCTCTCGCCATGGTGATTGGAGGTGTTTCAGAATGCAACACGGGATCAGAGTCAAACGACTCGTAAGACAATCCAAAATTCCCTGGGCAGCGCCGCCAACTTGAAGAAGCGTGCGAACGTCCAGAGGTTGCAGACGCATTTTCAATCCAATGCTGTGATGGCTTGTCAGAATAGTGGGAGTGATGATGCGGATGTCCATGTCCAGTGTAGACGTGAAAGGACCTCGACTCGGGGGATCGAGGAAAGAGATAGCTATCGTCCCCTTCATCCGAGCTTGGGTCTTCGTGTGCCTTACGTCGCAGGCTCAGTGTGATCCGGCTCATCATAGCGACCTAGGTTCCGAAAGTTAGCCGCGCAAAACTTTGCTGTATCAAAGACAAGTAGCATACAGTTAACCTGAAAAGGTATCGTTGGAGTGAGAAAGTTATCCAGGGTCAAAAGTGATCTGAAGATGTGCTCACAGTTGCTCTAGTCTAGACGCACGACGATATTCATAATCGAGTCAGCTCAAGTCCAAATTGTAAATAGATGCGGAAATCGTACTGCGCCGTGATATTCTTAATGCCAGGCTACAGAAGCATGATGAAGGATATCAATCCCAATGCACACAAAGGGAACACAATACACGTACCCGCGTTGATATGATCATTACAGCGAGCACCAGGTTTACAGCGAATATAACGCTTCATTCAATTGTGTCAATACAGGCACACGGAACCATTAAAATCCGAAAGGTCCGACGTGAACTTGCACACACCTGTAATACAATAGACCGTCCTTCAGAAGCGTACGTAGGATATGGCTGGCGGTGTGCTCTTTTACAGGCCCAGCACATTTCCACAGGGTCAGAGCGATGACAATCGTGTCGTATACCAGCGGGAACCAAGCTGACAGAGATGGGGCAGATCCTCTGGACCGACGCGTTAGCGGCAATTTTTACACAATGTGAAAGAAAAAATGCTCACAGCTGTGGATCAAAAATCATCGTGCATGCTGTATTCGAATAGCCTGCTCATTAAGTCGTCGAATAGAAATTCGAAAAAGATATAAGCAACTCACCATGAACATCCAAGGTATGTGGTACGGCTGAATAAATCGACCCAATTATCAGGATCCCGTATATGCCAAAATATTTAGCAGTATCCGCTCACCCTCAGCACGACTCAACAACCAGGCAAACACGCCTGCCTCTGCCAGAAGAACAACACCAAGGGAATAAACCACTTTCGGCCTGTCTGCGTATAATGCTCTTACACTGAAACAAAGGGTTCCCTATCACCGATAAATTCAAATCAAGAACATGGATCAGTTGCGAACCGAATCAACATCATGAGCCCCGAAACCCATACAGCAATGGCTGTCGTGGTTCCCTCATATCGAACAAATTCATTACAGCTGATACACCAGAGTCAACTGAAACGTATCAAATGGAATAAAGATAACACGTACTGCTAAAGAAAGAAACCAATACAACGCAGTGGTAAGGAAAAGTAGCCGGTGGAGTAAAAAAGAGCTGATTCTCACTTCTGGGGACCAGGTCGAAAAGTAGGCTAACGTCGCAAAAAAATCGATTAACTCAGCACAAAATATGGCACAGATAGTACACGGAAACAACGAAACGTACCTATGAAGTTGCCTATGAAGGAGAATGGTGTGAAGTATCGATTCTGTTCGGTACGAGTTAAGCGCCTGCTATCAAATCGCAAAAGAATGCACCAGTCCTTTCTTACCCAGAAAAATAAATAAATAACTTCCAGCATGAAACACCACAGTGAGCGCATAGTACTCCAAACAATGATTAACTCTGCATACCAATGCTCTTCCGTCCGTTCCAGATGTATCGGACCTACAATAAGCGTGTTTAATAAACGCATAATTTCGACGTTCGCATCATTTCAAGGCCACAACTCACCTCATCTTTGAAGGTAATCAGATGGTCCCAAACCAATATAGTGAATCCTATGAATGCTACATACTGCCGACGTAGCGTCTGTCAGTCGGAAATTCAAGCAATCCGAGCATGGAGACGCACGTTCGTTACTCGCCTGTACAACGGTATTCGGTTATACCCGACGTTTGAGAAGACAAAGAAGGATGGAGGGACGTACGAGTAAAACACGTCCTGGTGATTTGATGATGGCATTTGACGCGCATCGAGGTGCTGGAAAGCACCCAACACCTCAACACCTTGGCCGGCTGCAGATAACATGTTCAAGCAAACACTCAGGACTGAATTCCAACCCAGAATACAAGTAGAGAAACGTTGTTGCCATTCGCATCGGCTCAGAGTCGAGGGAAAGGAAGGGCGGGCCGAGTGGATGCGGAGCCCCACAGTCCTTAAGTATGTTTTCCAAACCTATCATTTCCAAGTCATTTGCGCCAATTCCACGCAGCCGAACGCAGTGTTTGATTTCAGTCGGCAACTTCGTAATCAGAGTGTGGGTCTCGTGAATAGACTTAATAGCCGACTTCGGAGGATGTTGCGTCCTTGCGTGCGATATCAAGTCAATCGATTCACAAGTGGCGTATTGAGCGCTCTTGTAAATCTGGGGTCGACTTGTGGTGCAGGTGCTCGACATACCATCTTTGGTATGTCCATTACGTGCAGATGACAGTTTTCGACAGTCCGCAGGTCAATTGAAAATCGTTTTGCAAAGGGACATCAAGTCTTGCGACAACGGCGAGTGCACCGTGCAAGGACAAGAAGATTTTTCTTAGAAGATCAGGTTTAAAGCCTGATATGAGACTACGTCGGAAGGAAGCGCACAAGCTTCTGGGTCAACCAGAGGCGTCTATATTTAAGTGTATGTAATAAACGTAATCTGACTGGCTTGTCGATTATGATCAAGAGAGTCGGATATGGTGTAACGGCTAACATTGCCGCCTCTCATTCCCCAGTCTTCAGTACGCGGCAGCTTGGGGTTCGATTCCCCGTATCCGAAATTTAGTTTTCTCAATTCATGATCACCGATTTGGCTTTTTGATTCACGGGTTAAACTTGATTATTCTTAATGAAAGTAATATTTTGGTAAATCTATGCATATTGTTCACCTCTCCCCTATTTCTGATCTGTTTTTTGAGGTCATTAAGCCTTTCCTTATCATTATTGAAGCAAAGATATCATAGAGCTTGCATTAGCCTTCTGCCAGAACGACTCAGACTTAGTGTTTTTGCCTATTGTTCTGCTCTTGAATAGATGGAATAGAGACACATCCCAAAGTCTTTGATAAGTGCAAATAGAACAGGTGTATTGCATTGCATATTCAATCAATCCTTGAGATTCTACTATACTGACGGTAGCACGTAATAAACGTTGAGATGAACCTGAAGTTGCATAACGAAAGACCCGTTCACTCAAACCCATGCTGGTATACGAGACTGAACAATGTCATTGTTAGGTCACACAAGCAGGAGCGTGGGGCTGTAGGTAGGTAGGTAGGTAGATAGTTCGAATGAATAATACATATTAAAAAGCCATAATGACATTGCCACGCAAGATAAGTAATAAAGTCCAAAAGAATCTCCATAATCGTCTAAGAAGCATCACTGCCAACATCGAGACACTGTAATTGCCATATTGAACAGCGCTATGTGCGTAGCATCAGGACAGGACCTATTGAAAGAAATACCAACGAAAACAGGTGAGAAACCATGGAAGGAGCAAAAAGCACAGAAGAACAGAGAGAGAGAAGACTTACCGCTAATAAGACGATACACACGACGATAACGAGTATGATCATCAAGCATGCTGCTCTTCGTCCTGCTTTCCGTTGGTATTCGGATGCAGTGTTGAGTTCCTCTGCTGCACCAGTGGTGTCGACAGCTATGGAAGAGATATTCGATTCGATATTGTCTATCATCCACCAATAACACGGGTTTCGTCGAGTGAATACAAGTTCAATTATTCATGACGCTCTTGAATTAAAAGAAGATTTAGGGCTTACCGAGCATACCGCCCTGCTCACTGACTAACGTCCCCAAGTCTCGGAAGATCTCAGAAAGTTCGTGTATACCAGTCTCGATCTCTCTTATCTCTTCTTCGCGTTCTTGGATTAACGATTCTTGGTGCGCGAGTTCGTACGGTGATAATTGCCTGGTACGAACCACAATACATAAGTCCACTCACTACTTTGTAGTCGGATAACAAGAAAGAATATGTCAATGAAGATACGTACTGTTGTAATACTTGAGCCTGCCGTTGCTCAGGAGATGTTCCAGGTTGAGCATCAGAACTACCAGTTCGTTTCCAATCAGCAACGAAACTTCAGTTCGTGAAATGGGGGCGGAATAAACGCACAATCCAGCCTCTCGAGCACCAGTATGTTCCTCGTCCACAGCTAGTTTCACACCCTCAACAACGGTGCGCTGTTTCTCCGCACTGACCTGCTGCGCACGTTGGAACGCAACGAGTGAGAGTTGGAAGTCGTGTGATGTCTTCTGAAGAGCTGTTTTCTGATTTGGCTGGAGAGGTTTAGGAAGCCGTGTTAGCACACACGCGTGCGTAATGAATATAGACGGACAGAGACTTTCCAGAGTACTCTGCAACGCAGCCAGCTTCTTTAAGTCCTCCGACCCCCGCTTGGCCATATCCCTCGTCGTTTCCGTTAGATTATGTCTATTCGTACACGACAGATACGATATCACATGACGAATATGAATAAATCACTTCTATGAGCTCACAACCTCATTCAAACAATGCGAGAGAAGCTCACAATCCAGTTCTAACACTCCCCGTATCCCTATTTGTCCCCAACTGATCCACAAGCTTCAGTATCCCTTGGACATTCGCGTTAATCTTGAAGACTTGTAAGGATAGCGAAGATTGTAGGTTTGAGAAAGCTGCTTCTTCTCGCGACTGTGCATTTCCAGCACCAGGAGGAGGGGAGAGGGAGGAAGGTGCCTGGGCGAGCCCGGTTTCTATGTCTTGAAAGCTCATCTTGTCGCTCTCAGTTGTTGATGAAGTGAAAGGTAGAGTGTAAAATGAGGGGTATATGGGATGGACGAGAGTACTGTGGATGAGTTGAGCAGTCAGCACGTCTTGCTCGCAGTCACAGTTGCACGCTTCGTCACAGCACAGTGCACTGCGTCAGTGAACACGCGTTGCCACATTAGGTGTCCCGCAGCTCGCAGTTCGCACATGCACATAAATATAAACACTCCTATCTCGTCTACAGTGACAAAAAAGTTACAATTTAAAGGTATTCTTAATAGCTATGATATACTACATGAATACGAGCTCTACAATAGTACGAAACTCTACTTCGCGCATATGTCCTTCAAGGGCAATAATCACCGTGTATAAGCTTCACTTTTGACCGTACGCCACCTGCAATAAATATGCGGAACGCCTACGAAGTCCGAATTGGTCGTCAAAAGGTATGAACCCGTCCGGAAGGTCCTTCATCATCACCAGGTATTCTTTCACAATCTCAACCTAAGACCAGCAAGAGATGATCAGTATTTGTTAGACAGAGACATCAATACACTCACGAGAGCTTTCACGCTGTCCTTGTCGTCCCCGGTCGACGCTAACGCACTAACCATCTCCTCCAAAGCAGCAAGCGTCCGATCAACATTCATCAAATCGTCAATCGTCACCGTCTTTTGCTTCCCCGAGACAAGTCGCCGGAATGTACCCTTCCATTCTTCGGTATTGAACCATCGGATTTGGTGTACCGGTGGTTTTCCCTCCGGCATTCCATTTGACTTCGGCATTCCCGTAGACTCTTCAATTGGACCAGCAGTTGGACTCGGTGGACTTCCCGCGCCAGTGTGAATATGTACGTCCGTGTCTGTGCTCGGCGCCGAATTCGCGTTCACACCCTGACCTTCGTCCATGTTCGCACCCGCCGAATCCTCTCGTCGGGAACCCGAGCGTGGAACCGAGTTATCGTTAACATCGTTAGCACTGTTGCTACGTGGTATGTCTTCTCTTTCCACGAAGATCCTCGATGTCGTGGAAGATGTTTCATCAGCAGGAGGCCTATTATTTGCTAGCCCTTTCGTTCCTTGTACCAATTCTGGGGGAGCAAGCACCGAATAATTCGCTTCTGACGTGTCACTCTCCCGCAAAAATACTGATGCCGACGGCGCGGTCTTAGTGGCGGTGATGGTTGCGCTATTGATGCTGGGAGCGCGACTGGCATTCATCAAATCCTCGTCGGCAGTGGCAGTGGAAGGCACAGAACGTGTCAAGGTGCGCGGATCGACGATTCCATTCGGTGTAGGCGCGGAGGCGAGGTTGTTTTCGAGATCAAGTTCGCGTTCGCGTTCAGGAACGTGTACTTTCATAGCATAACGCTGATGCGCAAGTTCTTCCCTCGATGCGTCGCTAACGGATTTGTTGGTATCGTCTAAGTCGACGACGATCGGCGCACTGGCCGAGCCCGGGTCATTCGCCGAGAGAGATAGCTCACCGGCCGGAATATCTGGAACGAAGACGAGAGGATCGTCCATTGGTGCATCCGAAGACGGCGAGACCAGTGGTCCCGGTTCTTGTTCCGCTCGTGTATTATTACCAATAACACTGTCACCCTTTCTCCCCGTCCCCGCCTCCACGCTCCCTCTTGCTTCATCTTCATCTTCATCTTCATCTTCATCTTCATCTTCATCTTCATCTCCTTCGCTAGACGTAGACGTAGAGGGCGTCGACGCCTCTGTTTCAAGTCTAGGCCTAGCAACTTCTTTCACCTATACAAATACAAAAGATTCACCGAAATGAAATCAGCATGCCCTAAATGAATAAAAGAAGAACAGAAAAGAACAGAAAATTGATACGTACTTTATGAGGCTTGCGCCCATGTCCCCTTCTTATGTCCCCCGGCCCGTAGCACTGCTCAAGGATCTCCGTGTATCTTTGCGCAGGCGTCTCTGAACGTGTGACATATGGACTGCGTCCTGGGACACGGGTCAGTTCGCGCCAACCCTCTGGAGGGACGTATGCGTTTCTCTCCTTCCAAAATTCTAGATTGGCGTTCGAGCCCGAGTTGTTGAGTGAATGTAGAAGGCTCGCACGTTCTCGTTGGCGGGAAGGAGATTTGTTTTGATCTTGATCTACGGAAGAAGGAGGGAGGATGTATGCATGACGGGTTGGACTGGTCCACGTCCATGCTCCCTCGGGGGTTGATTCGGAATGTGAATTCGAAGGAGAGGATAACCGTCCTTCGTCCTCTGAAAGAGAGTCTTCAACCAAGTATTGCTCTGCCGCAGTGTTCGCAGCAATATGCCGGTCCAATTCGAGAGAGACGGAAGATCTCCTCTGGGGATCGCCATTCCTAATACCGATACCGATACCGTCATCAATATCAAACGTAGCAGAAGTATGCTGCGGGGCCGAGTTGGTCTCTCCGACGTCTCCGTCGTCGTTGTCGTCGCGCATCCGTTTCTTCCCATGGCGATATTTGTCCGTACCAGTAATATCGTCCGTAATCGGCTCTAAGAAAAGCGTACCAGTATTGGCATCCAGTCCAGTCCTGCCAGTTCGCACCAGACCGCTCCTCTTCCGCTCGCCGCCTTCGCCCAAGGTAGGTCTACCCCCACTTCTCCCACCAATACTTCTACCAATTCCGGTACTAGTACGATTAGACGCCCATGCCAAAACAGACTCAGAAGTAGACGTAGACGCCCGAATCGTGGTCCGATCATCAGAGGCTGTGCTCAACGACTCAGACTTGTGTTGCTTGTGCTTGTTATGGGTGAACTGCTTTAAGAGAGCTGCTGCAACCACATTATTATTGGAATCCGAGATTGCAATTGCCTTCTGTCCTGGAGGGCCAGCACGTTTCGAACCAACGACAACGACGGAAGACGATGCTGCTCTTTGTTTTTGATTGAATTTTGGCCTTGGCCTTGGTCCTGGCTTTCTTTGTTGCTTCCGATCCTGGTTCCGGTTGCTCACAGATACACGGTGTGAAACCTTTGGAACAAGAACGTAAGGCAGGAGTTTCCTCTTCTTTTTCGGCAAGTGCAAATTTGTGTCTCTTTGGGACTGAGAAGGTGAAGCACTGGGAAACAAGAAATTTACAGAGAATTAGTTAGTTGCTTTTAAACAATATAAATTAAATCAGAAAAGAAAAAGAAAAGGCTTGCCTTTGTCCAAGTTCAAGAAGAGGAGGTGAAGGTAGAGAAGAAGAGGTGGCATTGTCTCCTTTGACAGAGGTAGGCTGAGATTGAGAAGGGAGAGAAAGAGGAGAGACATTCTCTTTACTCTCTTTCTTTGAGTTAGAATGTGAAAGAAGGGGCAAATAGGGGTAAGAGGGAGAAGGTTCCTCTTTTAAGCTACTATTACTAACAAGAGCTTTCAATTGAGGAGAAAGTTGTTGAAAGGAAAGGTCTAAAGCTTTGCTAAGCTCTAAGCCCTCTTGCTCAGCCATTAGACTTAGAGAAAAGGTCGAGCTTCTCTCTACAGCTGTCATAAAGGAAAATAGACAGAGTTGAAAAGATATATGTATGTGAGAAAGAGGTGGAAAAGAGACACAGAAGGTGAGGTAAGGTGGCAGATCAAGAAACTGAGAAATAGAATAGCTCTAAAGACAGGAGAAGGAGTAAGAATATCTCAGACAAATGATAGGTGAAAGCTGATGGTATGATGGGAGTAATGGGAGTAAGAGAAGGAGAGAGGCAGTAACTGACAACAGTCTGAAGAAAAGGGTCTTGCTTATTCATGCGCCCTATTGGAACTCCGCAGTTAGATTGTATAGCTCCTGTGGTTGTTGTTGTTTCTGAACGGTACACGTGACTTGCACGTGGATTTGGCGTTCGACAGACAGAGAAAGATAAATTTGGAAATTTATTATTGGACATTTTTTGTTTTTCACATGTTTTCTGTTATATACCGTGATTTCTAAACGTGCACCGGTTATTGACACCAAAAGCATTTGAACATTGTTTGTTTACAGTCTGCCTAGGGAGGAGAGCTGATTCAGGCAAACACTTGATGCACTTTCTGGTTTAGAAAATTCCGACGCGTCAAACTTGATGGCCTGCTACTAAGTAATCCTCCCTGTGCTCTCACTCCTATCTTACTTGACTATCTGAACAATAAGAAATAAGCCAAAATTTTTAACAACAAAGAGTGAAAACTGTTTCATTCTTAAGATGTGGATATAGTGTTTCTTCTCCCAAGAAGTGATTATGATAACAGTACGACTTGCTGTATTATTTTGCAACACATGTAAACATCAAGACGTTTTTATTTATCTATTTATTTTGTATCATTTCTGAAATTTGTTTTATCTTAGTCTTTAGATGCTAAGCTCTGTTAATTGGCACAAAACGTTTTTTGAAACGAGCCTCTTGATTGAGGAGGACAGACGAAGCTCTTTGAAGCAAGCAATTGATACACCTGCTGTGTTTAGAAAATTCCGACACATCAGTTTGATGGTCTGACCTAATCCTAGTAATCATTCATCAATGCATGTTCTTTTGAGTCTTTGACCCCTATCTTTCTTGACTTCTGGGCAATGAGAAATAGAACAGAATAAAATAATGACAAAAAGAGGTTTTATTTTCGACTGATATGGATACAATTATGTGCTTAACTTTTGTGAACGATACGAGTACACAATTTATATTGCTTGTAATTCTTTTGCGATCTGTCGTGAGCCCCGTGGAAGTGGAAAACAAAGTCGTCACGACGATGTGTAGGGCACAATATGACACCTGTGTCGTCAGAAAGGAGATAAGTTTCATCGTCATCGGAAACAAGTGAAAAAGGAGTAAAGGAGTAGACCAGGTACGTACCCTATGAGTCCTCGTCCACCCCATTTTCGAGGGATAAGTGTTAGTGTGATGGGTTGAGAGTTGCGTAGGATCCTTATGTTGAGGGGTTGCTAGTGTCATTTATAGTTAGTTAGTGAGATAGAGAGACGAAGTGGAGGGGACCGAGCGGACGTACATTCTCGTGCTCTGCTGCGAGTGTGGCGAGTGGTGCGAGACTTGATGCTTGTATTATTGTTGATGATGAGGTAGTGGAAGTTATGGAGGAGATTGTGAATGAACCGAATGCGAGGATGACGTCTTCTCGTTGCAGGCCCTGCATGAGTGTACAATAAATATGTGCATATACTCAGGTAGATAGGAGGTGACACGCACTGCACTGGCTGCTGGACTTCCTGGTGCGACACCATCCACGCGTGCAAACGGTATCGTCGGCTCCTCTGCTGCTGTCTCTTCAACCTGCATAGCGTCCTCGTCTCTATTTTCTTCCGTTCTTGTCTGTCTATTCGCAGCATGCACAGCCTCAAGTGCGGTCTTGACTTCCTCCAAAATGGCATTTAGGTCGTTCCGCAGCTCGATGATGCGTACACGCGCGGTTCGGACGGCGACGATGTCGATGTCGGCGCGGGGGAAGCCTTCGCGGTCGACGAGTGGGGTGCGCATGTCGACGTTGTGGGATTTGAGGATGGAGAGTTGGGTGTCGAGTTCGGCTTCGATTTCTGATTTGCGGGCGATGAGCGATTGGGCATGACTGAGCGGATCATCGGGGACGGCTGCTGTTGAGGAGGAAGAAGCGGACGGAGGAGGGAGTGTGTAGCCCATTATTTCTGACGATAACGGAGGTGGATGGAGGAGGAATGAGGAATGAGTCGCGTGCTGGGCGTGCGTGCTGTCGGACGGAGGAAATTGGAAATGGATCGCGGGCCGAGGGGTATGCCCGGCGGAGATGCGGGTGGTAGCGAATGATCGGGATGATGTAAGCCGGAGGGGATCTGCAGGGCTCACACTAGTGTAGCGTCGGATCGCTTCTCCGTGGGCGCGTTGCTGTGGAAGTCGGGAAGGCCGAGATCGCCTGGGATGGATACCCGGCGACCTGCGATTTGGCGGGGATATTAGTCAGGCTCAAGCCGTCGACGTCGGATGGGACGCGCGGATCGGGATCGGGGGCACGGACGAGGAAGCGAAGGAAGGGAAGGAAGCATGCATGCTCACGGTAACCCCGCACCTCTAACTGACCAGCCAGAGAGCCTCGCTCGGAGCCTGAGCCTCAGTGGCCGAATGGGTCCAGCCCCTACTCGATGGGCTTCCCTTTTCCGCTCGTCCGTGCCGCACCGCACTGCACTGAGTAGCTAAGACTAGCCCCGCCTCCGCGTCCTTTCCAGCCAGCCATTCTCATCTTAGTCCCTCTCTTCTCCTCTCTTCCATCATCACGCCCTCTCTCTCTTCCACTGCTGCTACTACCCAGCCCCGTCACTACCGACACCGCCTCCGCCGTCCCCGCCACCGACATATGTCTTCGCTAGCAGCCCTCCCCGCCCCCACTCCCAGGGCAGGGCCTGGTGCAGCAGCAGCCCACCCGCATGCCCGTACCGCGTCCCAGCCCCGCGCCTACACGATCATGGTCGCTGGTGCGGCGCGCGGGAAGACAGCTCTCCTCCGTCTCCTGCTCGACACTGCCGAGCTTGCGCCGGCGCGGAAGCAGCAGCAACAGCTGTCGTCTTCGGTGGCTTCCCCTGCTTCGGTGGGCTCGATCTCCGTCTCGGCATCGGCCGTGGACTCCGGCGCACCATATCCCGCCCCTACTCCGGTCAACATAGCGCGATTCATTCAGGGTGCGGTGAGTCGCACGACCCGTGTGCGCACGTGTGCCGTTGAGGTCCTTCCGCCTACCGAGGGCGAGCGCAGTCGTGGTGGGCTCGCAGCAGCGGATCAAAGTAATGATAGTCACGAAACACAGACGCAGGCGCAGAGCGTGCTGCTGAACCTCGTTGATACGCCCAGTCTAGACACACGCGATGAGAGGACCCTTGAGCGATCCCTCGCGGATGTGCTCGCCTTCATAGAGGGTCGCTTCGCGGAGAGCATTGACGATGTACGTCTCCTTCCCTCCTTCCTCGTTTCCTCTCTCACTCTGTGTCATTTTTCTGAATTGCTAACCGGACCCTTTGATTCCATGCTGTCTTGCAGGAGCAAAAAGCGCGAACGGGGGACCATCACGTCCATCTGTACGTTGCCCGTCCCCCATTCTGGTTTTTCTTCCGGTGTTCTCTTACACGAAAAACACGTTTCTGCCCAAATACAGATGTCTGTACCTCCTGGACCCGGATACGATCGTTCCCCTACCCGTCTCTCCGCCGCCCTCGCCCATACTCGTACCCGTGTCAGCAAACTCGCCGGCGCCGGCCTCTGCTCTTCCTTCTTCCGCGGTCCAATCGCATCCTCACCCGCAGCTTTCCCACTTGACACTTCCCCCGCCACCTTCTGCTGCGCGCCTACCTTCACCTGCTTCTTCGGCGCCTTTAACGGCGACTGCAAACTCGCACGTACTCCCTACGCCATCACCCTCGTCGTCTGCTTCAGTATCGGCCGCGGGCGCTGTACTTGTAGGGAACGGCGGAGACAATGCTACCGCTACTGCAGCCCACCCACCTCTTCCTCAAGCCTCTGTTCCGGCTCCCTCCTCTACTGCCGGTTCCCACACAGACACGCGTCTTGCTGGATCAATGGGCCTTTCATCCGTATCCGCTTCCGGAGGCGCGCTTTCGCCGCCTCACTCTCTTCCCCATTCGCATACCCACGCGCAGGCCCAACGACAACATCCATCTTCTTCCGCGGCATCGGCTAATATCATGACGACTCCTAACTCCAATCAGGTCGCAAATTCTAATTCTAATACCCATTCGACAAACGGCAGTACCAATCCTAGAAATGGGGCGGGGATAGGCAGGGTCGGTACAAGAGTCAATATCGGCGGTTCCGACTCCGAGTCCAACTCCGTTGCCGCCGGCGTCGGTATTGGCGCCACTGCCGGTCCTTCCCCCATCGTACAGCCCGTGTCTCATCCCCGTCCGCGTCGTCATACTGGTAGTACACGCTCTGACTCTCTGCCAAACCCACCACATTTGCCCGCTCTCGAAGTTGCTGCAATAAAGGCGCTCTCAGCCCGGACAAATGTCCTTCCTGTACTCGCGCGCGCAGATACGGTGGGCGCTGCGCGTCTAGCGGCGATTAAGAGAGCCGTCAGGGCAGATTTGGCAACCGCAGGCATTGGATTTGGGATTTTTGATGCCGGTCCGGGTAGTGGAGAAGACCTTGTCGGTCGAGACTCTGCTCAGGAGGCAGTAGACGAGCAAGAGGAGACTGGCGAGAAATCCGAGGTGAAAATGGAGGTAGATGCACCAACCGACCCAGGGTTGTCTGGTCCTCAGAATTCTGCACGGAAAGGCAAGGCGAAATTTGCAGCAATTCGTGTCCCTCGCCTGCCGCACGCGATATTAACACCGGACGTGTATACACATGGCGAAGGGGTTGAGCTTGATATCTATGATTTGCGTGGTGATACGAACATTGATGATTTGGATGAAGAGTTGCGCCTGGAAATGAGCTTTGAGAGCCTTGTGAAGCGGTATACGCCGCCCTCTCCGATCTCTTCTCAGTCTTCGACCCCTAGTCCATCTACGCCTACTGCAAAAACACAGAGAAGTCCTCTAGCAACGGAACGTGCATCCGAAAGGGAAGAGATGAATGAGAAGGAGGGAGGAGCTGCTGATCTTGCGAATCTAGACGAAGAGCAGGACAAGGAAAGGTCAAATACCGAGACAGGCGTAGTTGACAACCAAGGCGCGTCGAAAACAGATGTAACTGCATCTCCGGGTAGCAAGGACCCCTCCGCCATGCATGCAGATCCATCCTTAATCTCTCATACGCGATCCTCTTCATCTTCTTCCTTACGTTCCTCCAAGTCCAAATTCAAAGACGATAGAAGCCAGTCGAGACCCGAGAATGCAAAGCAGACCGGCTTGTTGAAGGGAAAATTTGTTCGACAATACCGTTGGGGAGCTATCGATGCACTTAATCCTGCTCATTGCGACTTTGTTCCGCTTAGGCAAGCCGTATTCCACCACATGCAGGTGCGTTTTTCTACCCTTTGTCAATTTTTCTTTTCTTTTCGCAGTTCTTCTTTCACACATGTCTTCAACGTTCTTTCCGTATTACTTCTTACTGCTTCCTTTCGTGAACGAGAATTATATTGTTGTTCTTTGGTGCATGCAGTGGATATTCATGAACCTTGACTAATATGACATCCAGCCTTTGCGAACATACACACGCGATTATCTCTTTGAGAAGTTCCGTGTTGATGTACACCATCAGCGTCAGCATCTTGCTGCCGCCTCACTACACCCGTCGTCTTCGTATCCCCCCGGCGGTGCCCCATCGTTGTCATATTCGTCGTCTTCAACCTCAGCTCATCTAGCTGCCTCGCCCCCATCAGCGACACCTAAGTATCCGTATCCCACTTTTTCTGGTAATGCGCCATCCTCATATTCCTCTGTCCCAACGTCTACGACTGCGTCAGCTGTATCCCCTCATTCTGCGGCACTCCTTTCGCCTGATGTAGATATCGCGAAAGAGCATGGACGCCCGCGTGAGCGGGAGGCAGCTTGGGAGAGGGAGAGGTCACGCGAGCGCCAGCCTGGACCGTACCCGATCTCTGTGCAGCATCCTCACCATAAAAGTGGGTCAGGCTCTGTGTCGATGTCAAGGGGCGCAACATCCCCAGGCCTTGTTCCTTTGGGTGGTGCACCACCAGGGAGAATCCAGCCTAGCAGCATTAGAGAGGGAGACGCAAATGAGATGAATAGGGAGCGAGAACGTGAGTTGGGAAGAGAGAGGGAGAGACGTGCGGCGCTCCCGCCTCTTACTCATCCTGCTTCTGCACAGCAGAACGTTGCATCTCTTCCTCCTCTGTCGGCTGTCTCTGCTGGAGCTGTCCCCTCCCCAATTAGTGGAAGGGAGTACTCACGTTACCCACCCGACCGTTATGATCGAGAGATGTGGAGAGACATGGACCGCAAGAGGGATAGGGATAGAGAAAGAGAAAGAGATAGGGATTACCGTGTCCGACGGGACTTCGAGCGCGAACGTGGATACGACTATGGAGGGTATCGAAATGCTCTCAATACTCAGCCAGGACTTATTCCCCCTTCCCCCGCCTACCGTGGAGTCAGGGAGGATTACGGCGAAGCATACCTCAGTGACGAAGAACGCGAGGAGAAAGGGTATCGACGTGAACGTTATGATGCCCTTCGTGAACGTGAGCGTGAAATAGATAGGGAGAGAGGCAGTATACGTCGTCCTGGTCCGCTCAGTCCTCGTGATCGTCAGTATGAACGTGAACGGGAGAGGGAGCTTTTATCTGCACGTCCTGTCAGCTCGGGATCTGCTAATGTGGGCTTTGGTGGGTTGGGACTTGGAGGACATATGCAGCCACCAAGTGCGAGCACGAGTACAAGTACTAGTGGACCGCCGTCGGCATCGGCGAGTGGTCTGTTGTCGGCACACCCGAGTACACATGCATCCCCTTCTTCTGCTTATCCGCAGACTCCTGCTTCTGCTTATCCACATGGACTTGGACACGTAGGCTCCCGCGGCGACGGAGTACCAGTATACGAAAAGCCTGGGTTTGGACCGCCTTCTGCAACTATTCCAGGAGCAGGTGCACCTCCTGCAGTACGGATGCACCATATGCAACATCACCATCATGGTGGTGGACACGTGCGCGGGCCCGTCAACCCCGATCTTGAGTATGACCGAGACATTGTGCGAGTGCGCGGGAGAGAGCACGAACATGAACGCGAGATGGAAAAAGAGAAGGAGAGGGGTCCTGCTTCTGGGTATGGATTGCGTAGTGGTGCCGCAGAGAATAGGCCAATGGGCGTTGATTATGCTGGTCGTCCGGTTGTGATTGAGGAGGGTGAGTTTGACCTCTTCTCTGCTTTGAAATGTCAGTGCAGAGGCGGGCGATGTGAACTGGATTTACTGACTTTTCTTTTTTTACTTTCTTTCTATCTTGTCGCTTGTGGCGTTGGATCATCCTCTACTTATCCCGCTATTTACTATTGTTTTGCAACTTCGGTTGTGGAGATACAGACGTGCACGCTCGTCTTCGAACGAAGAAGATCACAGTCGCTTGTAATTTCTGCCGCTGTACGTCGGCTTCTTCCTTTGCCTTTTGGGATGCGCTAAATTTCTATTTTTATCATTATTTGTAGCTCGTAAACTCAAATGCGACGGTGGCCGTCCCTCGTGTAGCCAGTGCATCAAGCGATCCCACTCCTGCGACTACAAGGCACATGCACGTCGGCGTGGTGCTGCCGGATCATCCCGTACTACACAAACGCAGGGACAAGTGGCACAAGAAGAGACGCGAAGTGATGCTGAGGAAGATGCGGCGGGTGATTTGGACGCCGAATACGAAGCTGGTGTTTCCGGCCCGGAGGAAGGTGCTCCAGCTTCTGTTCCAGTTGGACCAAACGGTGTGGGCGTGAGGCATACAGCAGAACATCGCCCTGGCAGTGGAAGCTCTGGCGGTCCGATGGCTTCGAGGAGGAGCTCAAATGTTGACTTGATGATTGCTGAGACGCTGCGCTCTCCGAGAGCCGCTGCACTTGAACGCGAGCGGGAACGGGAGAGGGAAAGGGAACGAGAGAACGAGAGGGAGTATAATGCATTTGCGTCTGCACCGCATACACGGCCGCAACCTCACCATGCACGTACATCTCCGAACGGAAATGCGTCGTTTGGAAGCCAGCTCGCACCGCTTCCCTTCTCTGGTGTTAATTCGAGTTCTGCCACATCACCTACTGTGTCTGCTCCTATTCCTGCTTCGGCGACTAGCCCCGGTGGTGCGGGCCACCGAGCTTTGACAACTAATATGCAGCTGTTGCCGTCACCTGGTGGTGGAGCTGCTGGTAGTGGGATGATTGCACTTGGTGGAATGACACCTGCTGAACAGGCTGTTGCTGCATCTGCTACTGGGAGGAAGCGTGGTGGACCGAAATTGTCGCGCATTGCGTCGAATTATGGACCGAAGGTCGTTGCCTGTAATTTCTGCCGAGGTATGCTTCTTTCCGCCTTCAGTATTTTAAAACTTTTTATTAAACTTAAATTTATACAGCACGTAAAACAAAATGCGACGGCCAGCACCCGACATGTCAGAGTTGCGCTCGGCGCTCGTTGCCATGTAGCTACGTTAGTGATGCACCGGGTCGAGGTCGTAAGCCCGGTCAATCATATAAGGGTGGTCCGCGTTCTGGGACGGCCGAACAAAAGGAAAAAGAAGCGCAGATGAAGAAAGAGGAGTTGTCTTCTAAGAGCGCATTAAAAGGTGGTCAGCATCAGCAACTCCAGTTTTCCCCACGTTCTGGAGCTTCGGCAGAAGGGGGTGAAGGGGATGTTGAAGGCTCAGGAGGGGATGGGGATGGTGAGGAGATTAATGGTGAGGGAAGCGTGGAGGGTGAGAATGTTGAGAGGGAGAGTGCGAGTGCGAGTGTGAGTGTGAGGTCGACGGCCTCGAAGAGGGCTTTTATGGGTGAGGAGAGTCCCGAGAATGGGAAGAAACGGTTGAGGATGGACGAGGAGACGAGGGTGGGGATCTCTGCGAGTGCGTGACGAGAGCATGCATGGACCGCCGATTCTCAAACCTCATAATGTTATCGATGAGTACGTTGACAAGGCAAAAGCGATCGAAACGAACGGTATGAGACGAGACGAAAACTAAAACGATATGACGCGTGTTTGCGAAATGACAAAAACCTCTGTTCCGCCCTTTTTACCTTCCCTTCTGCATATAAAGCTTGTTGTCTCTCTCTCCTGCTTATTTGCCCTCAAAAATATTTCTTCCCTGCCCTCTGATCTATGTATTGCTCCAGCGTGTGTTTGTGATTTCTCTTTTCTTATCTTCTGGTCTGGTAGATTGCGGCTCCTTCGCCTTGTTTTTCTGTCTGTCTTTTTAGAGATTTGTTTGCTTGTTCATGGACTATTATTGCCTTCCGTCCCTTCGATTGTTTTCCTTCCTGGTCTGTCATAACATACATACTCTTTTCGTCTGTCAACTTTGGACACTCTTTTAGTGCTTTCCCCATCCATGGTAGAATATACAGTAGTACAGTAGTACGTACATCAGCAGTATACATTAAGTAGCTTGCGACTCAACTCACTTGCAGATATTCAAAATTAACACCCTGTCACTTTTTTTCCCCATTTTGTTTCTTTTGTTTCGATTCTCTTCCGTGTCGTATTGTTGTTTGTCGTTGTTGTTTGTATTTACAATAAATTTCATAGTTGTTTAGTGCTTTTTTGTTTGCTGACTTGTTTGCTTTCATGTGTTGAAAGATACTGAAACGTTGTTGATTGCAAAAATGTTTGTTACTCAATGATTACTGACTGAAAATCTTTACAATAAAGATGACATTGCATTAAATTTTCCTCGGGTTTGACTTTCACGGCCAAATGAACGGCGATACGTGCTCTAGATCACCACCACGATCATAATCAGGCTATACTTCATTTAATTATTATACACTGGTCAAATTTCCGCGTTCTGCTTCTCGTGATCCGGGACTTTGGACTAAAGTCTTTTTAAGTGAAAAACGAGGCAAACAGGCACTAGTCTACTAGTAAGTGGTAAGCAACTCCGCGCAGAGGCCGAGCAATGCCGGACAGGTCCTACAAATCGAAGTCCGAGACTCTGAGAGGCTAGAAGCTTTGGAGGTGATATGGTCACTTTGGCACAGGAATCTGCACGCGTGCAGTTACCCTTACTGAGTTATTCGAGACAATTAAAAAAAAATTGAAAGGGGGAAATGTACTGGGCTGGCTTCTCTTCTTTGTTTTCTGATTTCCAAGATTTAGACGAGGAGTTTTTTGTCTGGCATCACTAAAGTGAGAACGAACGGAGTCGAGATGAGGAGGTACCTGTTAGTGCACCATTTCGATCCGAGGCCAACTATTGTCGGTTAGCACTTGTTACACTCAACTCTTCTAGCGTCCAGCGAGTCGATGAGACGGCCAGGGCGAGGCTGCCTTGACAACGAGCGGCAGACCGACACGTCGCATCGGTTCTTTGAATTTCTCTCGCACTAGTGCTGGTACAGGTGTTCTTCTCTCACCGCATCCCGAGTTATTACACCCGTTGCTTCCGAATTCGACTCCACTGAGAGTTCTGGGCGCTTGAGTTGAATTTGAAATTTTGATGGCTTTTTTTGAGCCCGAGTCGGCAGATGAGTCCGTGAGTTTCTGTGAACATGAGAGTTTTGTATGTAAGAATGAGGCTTGGTGAGAGTCTGGGGGTGGAAAGCAAGTGAACCTTCTGTGTTCGTAACATTTGGTATTTACTACTGATCATCTTAGTATTGTTCCGCGATAAGAGGAGAAATATAGTGGAAGGCAGAAGGCGCTTATTCCAAGGAATGATCGGTGTCGGTTTACTGATACTGACAATTTGTACTGAATGGATGAAATCGATTGAATAACGAATGGGCGCCCAGTGGAAGAGTCGAAGCAACTAGCGCGAACATTACTCAGGCTCACCGCGGATGATCTGCGACCGGGACCCTCAGTTGTGATAAGAGAAAGATAGACCACAGGAGGCATAGACGGATGAGAACTAGGTCGGATGTCCAGTCAGTGAAAAGGCCGAGGGGACGAGAGAATATGTGTATGCATACGTTCGGGGTTCTCATTTCACTTTGTGTTCCTTCCTTCCGCAAGTCCAGGCCATTCAGTACAGTACACCGGATCGAGATCATACACGTTAAGAAGCAAGCTGTTGTTGTCGGAATTGGACGTAAACATTCAGCAAAGTAGTGGTAATTCCCTATGATTTCGGAAGTCCGATATATATTTGTTGTCCCCCGCATCTACGCGTGGCGTGTCGCACATCTGCACATGTAGAGCACATGTCCCCTTTGTCCAATAGAATCTCTATCGAATCGTGTCGGGGGAAAGAGGAAGAGAGCTTCCTACCGTGTTTGGTTGATGAGGCCGCGTTAAGCACGCCGCAAGTAGGCTTCGGAACTTCGTCATATATTGGAGGCATAGAGTGCTGCTCCGTATGTGTCTGTCGCATTGCTTCCTTCCGCTGAATAACTGGTGTGTTGTGCAGTGATGATTGGTCAAGAACAAAAGATTAAATATAGAGTGAATACGGGAGAATTGGTCGGAGCGCCGGGGAAGAAACATCTTTCTCCTGCTGTAGGTTCGGCTGTTATGTTTTCCAGTATAGGGTGTTCACATGGGCGACATTACAGCTGGGCGTGGAAGAAACCAGATCCGTGAAGAGAAAGAAGGAAATTTTAGTAGACCTTCCTTCTCGTTAATGTCAGTTAAGGACAGAATGTGTATATGGTTGGGACGGACCGACGGAGATTATCCCGTCATTCCGAAATCAGCGCATCCCGGACAAATATGGAGCGAACAGCGTTATATATGGCCGAGGTGGGTCCCGGACGGAAGGAAGGGTGAAGCAAAAAGAGGGGCGCCATATAGGAGTTTGAGCTTCACGCTTCCCGACACGGAAGTCAAGCGGCGAAGCGGTAGAGTATCAAAGATGAATTAATGAACGAAAAGTTGTGTCGGAGTGTCGGTGAGTGCGTACGTGCGGATCGCTTGAGGAAGATTGTATACTTGTGAAGTGCGAGGCACGGGATTCTGAATACTGGAGGCCTAGCCCAACAGTAAATACCCTAGATAGTGTGCTTCGATATAACGAAAGATTCACTGTCTCCTTAACTCAGGCTTGGCTGTCTGAGACTCCTGTTGACTGGAGGGTGTGTACAAACACAGCCCAAACATGGAATAGACCAGACATAGTCATCAATTATGTGCACCTGTTGTTGCACGTCTGTAATTTGCCTTACAGTCGTTTTCATAAATATAGTCACACATGAAAATCACATGATTTTTGTCACATCAAGTACCAAAACACAAAAAAACTCATATCTCAGCCAAAACTCAACGAAAATGTGTGGAATAAGTTGCTAAATTCATTATTTTAGAATATCTTTCATATACCAACAAGAATGAAGAAAATTGAGTAAAAATTGAGTGAGATACAGTACAAAATATGGATTTTCTTTGTATCTCTCATTTTAATTTTTTCTTTACCTCAAAACCAGACATTTAAGCCTGGAGAACTGTTTATTACAGTTGGATATACTAATACTTAATTTATATACTAGCTTTTCTGTAAATTAACCATTCATTCTACTTTATTGAGAGAGGGGTAAAATGTGTAAAACTAACTATTTTTCCCTAGTCCTCCCTATACTCAATAAATCCTATTAATGCCCAAAATATATTCTTAAATTAAATATAAATGTATTAGAGTATTTTACAACAAGTTTCATGTTAATATG
>NW_006760401.1:967697-1015586 GCF_000271605.1 Fomitiporia mediterranea MF3/22 | reverse complement strand
CTATTCTGAACTCACTTCTCAACATATTAACATGAAACTTGTTGTAAAATACTCTAATACATTTATATTTAATTTAAGAATATATTTTGGGCATTAATAGGATTTATTGAGTATAAGGAGGACTAGGGAAAAATAGTTAGTTTTACACATTTTACCCCTCTCTCAATAAAGTAGAATGAATGGTTAATTTACAGAAAAGCTAGTATATAAATTAAGTATTAGTATATCCAACTGTAATAAACAGTTCTCCAGGCTTAAATGTCTGGTTTTGAGGTAAAGAAAAAATTAAAATGAGAGATACAAAGAAAATCCATATTTTGTACTGTATCTCACTCAATTTTTACTCAATTTTCTTCATTCTTGTTGGTATATGAAAGATATTCTAAAATAATGAATTTAGCAACTTATTCCACACATTTTCGTTGAGTTTTGGCTGAGATATGAGTTTTTTTGTGTTTTGGTACTTGATGTGACAAAAATCATGTGATTTTCATGTGTGACTATATTTATGAAAACGACTGTAAAGGATGATCATTGACATGACCCAAATTAGGATCCGACCGATCCACGGTCACGCGCATGATGATGACCAACGTCTGTCCTCAACATTCACGTCCTCATCCTCTTGAGTTC
The DNA here is from genome assembly GCF_000271605.1 of Fomitiporia mediterranea MF3/22. Taxonomy (NCBI): domain Eukaryota; kingdom Fungi; phylum Basidiomycota; class Agaricomycetes; order Hymenochaetales; family Hymenochaetaceae; genus Fomitiporia; species Fomitiporia mediterranea. Next base: position 1,014,953 of record NW_006760401.1, on the reverse strand, counting down.
CAGTAATTAGTCTTAGAATGCTCACCAGACGTCTCATTTTCACATGTGGCGCGTGCAGGAAGAGTGCCAAATTGATTCGTTCAGGAACTCGCTCTCGGATTGCTCGACGGTACTTCAGTGCAGATGTATTACCATCACTAATCTCGGCCGCCTCGCCTGAGTTTGCTGAGAAGAAACAAGCAATGGACGGACTGGTGGAGGATCTCGAGAGTAAGCTTGCACAAGCCCGACTAGGTGGAGGTGCAAAGGCTGCAGACAGAATGCGTAATAAAGGGAAGATGTTACCTCGTGAACGGTGAAGATCTAGTCGTTATTTGGCAGGTTATAACGTTCGTGTATTCACGCATTTCTTCTTGAAGGTTAGCAGTGCTTTTAGACCCTGGTTCACCATTTCTCGAGCTCTCGCCACTGGCTGCACATGGAGTTTATGGAGAAGACATCATTCCCGGTGCTGGAATGGTCACTGGAATCGGTCGCATTTCAGGCAGAGAATGTATGGTCATTGTGAATGATCCTACAGTCAAAGGCGGATCCTATTACCCTCTTACAGTGAGTCAGATTATCTTATCTTGGTTTAAGGAAATGTCTGAAGCGTTGAGATAAGTAGGTCAAGAAACATATTCGTGCTCAAGAAGTTGCAAGGGAGAACCGATTGCCTTGTGTATATCTGGGTACGTCCGCGTATAATATTAGGATACGGCATTTGCTATTAATTAATCTCGCTGATAATTCTGTATTGTCCTAGTCGAGTCCGGAGGTGCTGCGTTACCACATCAAGCCAATGTAATAATTAAATTTCCAATATGCACATAACAAGTTTCATGAACATCAATCTGCAGGTCTTCCCGGATAAAGAGCACTTTGGAAGAATATTTTACAATATGGTGGGTCGTTATATGCTCCTGTAAAACGACATGTTTCGAATTACGCCATATCTTATAGGCACAAATGTCCGCACTCCGGATACCACAAATATCAGTTGTACACGGAATTTCCGTTGCAGGTACAGTACTTTATCGTCGAAAGTCGATTCAAGGACTGACTAGGTATAATAAGGTGGAGCATACGTTCCTGCAATGTCTGATCAAACTATTATTGTCCGTAAACAAGGGCATATTTTCCTTGCTGGGCCGCCTCTCGTACGTGCTGCAACAGGTGAAGAGGTAGACGATGAAACACTTGGTGGCGGCGATATGCATGCTCGGGAGAGTGGAGTCGTCGATTACCTCGTCAGCAGTGATGAAGAGGGCTTGCAACGTGCTAGGGAGTGCGTTGCGGACTTGGGACCAGACATTGGGAAAACAGATGTATTTATTACATTCTGTAATCTTGTAAAATAACTGCTGATTTTCGGATTCTTTCAGGCTACAATAGATTCACAAATAGAATCTCCACTCTACCCCGCATCGGAACTTCATGGAATAGTAGGTACCGACGTTCGTCAAGCCTTCGATATGCGGGATGTGATTGCGCGGATTGTCGACGGTTCGCGTTTCCGCGAGTTCAAGCGCACGTATGGGGAGACAATCGTTACCGGTTTCGCGAAGATCCATGGTTTCCCCGTCGGGATTATTGCGAATAATGGGATCTTGTTCTCGCCATCCGCTCTCAAAGCGACGCACTTTATTGAACTGTGTTCGCAGCGGAGGATACCGCTTGTATTTTTGGTCAACGTTACTGGTAAGCGATCAATTTGATTTGCCTCTGAAACTCATGTTTCACCATCAATCTGACTGAATTTGTACTTGAAAAGGGTATATGGTTGGCTCCAAAGCAGAACGCGGAGGCATCGCGAAGGACGGAGCGAAGATGGTGCGAGCAGTTGCTTGTGCGGACGTGCCAAAATACACGGTCGTTATAGGCGGCAGCTTCGGTGCTGGGAACTACGGTCAGTTTATGTATTTCGTGATTACATACATATGGCTGACTTGATTGTCGATCAGGGATGTGTGGTCGAGCAGTAAGTTTCTAGCAAACAATGACATTTGTTCCTTCTCGATGAACTTCGGGGACTTTGAACAGTACTCGCCTCGATTCCTCTGGATGTGGCCGAACGCCAAAGTATCCGTCATGGGCTCTCAGCAGCTCTCGCAAGTAATGACTACTGTGTCGAAGTACGTAATTCCGTCCGCCGTAGCTACGAGATGTTTCTTTTTATAACTGTTCAATCTGTGTCGTCACTAGGGACCCGGCTCAGCATTCCGCTCTTGCGGCGCAAATTGAATCGCAGTCGATGGCGTACTACTCGACTGCCAGGTTATGGGATGATGGGATCATTCGACCTGTGGATACGCGTGATACGCTGGGGTTGGCACTTGGATTGACGCGCCAGAGCTGGAGAAGAAGAGATGTAGACGGAGAAAGTACGACGTGGGACGGTGCAGGACGTGGATTCGGTGTGTTTAGGATGTAGATGGTAGCAGTACAGGGTCTGATTAGGAGGACCGAATAATAAATGTACTGATAATTAATTCGCTTTGTTCTGAGTGCCTGAGGGCGTTCTAGAGTGCTAGCGCCTTTTGACAAGCGTCTTTGTGTGCCCAGTGAGGCAAGTGGTTCCCACAGCCAAACGCGGTCGCGTCTTGTTACTCTGTTACTCACGGTCTAGCGTAAGCAGATTCCGAAATTTCTATAGGCACATCCTCCTTCTTCTTCGTCCTCATTCCACGACGTTGCTGGCAACAGATCTGTAACAAACTGCTGCCTATTCCCTGTGTACAACGCGCGTCCCAACAGCCTGACTGACGGAAGATCTGGGTGTCGCGCAACCTTTGACCGGCCGTGGCTGTACCGGCGTTGCTGCCATTCTCGTGTACGTGACACCTGAAAACCCGGAGCCTCTGTGGTCTGCCCGTTAGCTCCTTGGGAAATCATCAACGATGGTGCTCGGCTTCGGCTCAAGGTCGACAAAGAAAAAGGGCCAGGGGGCCGACGACAGAGTCGTCCGTACCTCGCCTTCGCTGCCCGAGATGTCCAGCCAGGGCGTCGCCTGGCCGTCCGACCTCGTCGACATGGCCTCTATCCGTCATATGCCACAGCAGGCTGGTGCACCACCAGGCGCGACAAAGGTCTCGTTCTCAGCTCAGGATGGAAATGTTGTTATACCGTTCCATAGACCGTTCCGCGGCTCAATTAGCAGCAAGTCTGCTCCCAATGCGCGTGATACTGTGCGTTCTACGGGAACGATCGCGTCTTTGTATATGTCGCCACCAGGTCATCCACCCTCTGCGTTTGGAACAAGAACACAAGAACGCTCGGGCACACCCCATTCGTCGCGGACGAGACATAGTCATAGTCAGAGAAAGCGCGTCGCCCCTACTTTCAACTTGATGGTTGCGGGGAAGCAGGGGACTGGCAAGGTATATATTTTCGTGTTGTAAAAATAAGCAACATTTGGTTTAAAATATTCGCAACTGTAGAGTTCCCTTCTTCGCCTTCTTGTTGACACGGCGGACATCTCACCTTCCGCCACGGCTGAGCAACGCGCTGCTATGGACCGTTTTCTACGAGACAGTACTAAGAGGACGGATAGGATCGACACGGCTTGTGTGGAGATCTGCGAGTCGCGGTTCGATCGCATTCTGTTGTCTGTCATCGACACGCCGGGGTTAGACTTCCAGGATGGGCATGAACTCAAGTTGGAACGGCAGGTCTCTGGGATTATTAAGTATCTTGACCTCCAGTATGCAGATACTATGGATGAAGTGCGTCTTGTTTCGGCAGTTACCCTATACAGTCTTCCCGAAGCTAAACACCACTTCAGGAATCCAAGGTCGTGCGGAAGAGTAAAGGCGACCAACATGTACACTTGTGCGTCATTTCTCAGCGCTTCTTTCATACTCGGTTCGGCTACAAGTCTGATAATCAAATTAAACAACGCAGATGTATATACATGATTGATCCGGAATCAATTATGACAGCAGCGGAGCGCAAGGCCGCGACTTCAACGCCCTTCCATCTGAGAAGTACGCGCTAGTAGTTTTTTGATCCGATTTTTGTATATGTTCCTGACATGTTACGATGTTGCAGTTTCTGCGATGGAGAACAGCGCCACCAGTGACGAGGATCGATTGAAAATGGATCCTACGGACCTGCGAATTATACGCCGACTTTCTGAGCGTGTGAATGTACTTCCAGTCATTGCGCGCTCAGATCTTTTGACAGACGAGAAGTTGCATGCGGCGAAAAATGTCATTCGACGAGACTTGTATGATACAAAGCTCGGATTCAGCGTATTTGGGACTCCGAAGGTTGAGGAGGTGCCTGTCGAGTCTGCGCGGCCTTTAAGTGCTGGCGAAAGCGCCGAGACCAATGGGTCTTTGAATGGAAACGGAAGTGGATCACAGACCGATGAGGGTTTCGGGGATGAAGAGAGTGAAGAGGAAGAAAGGCGTGCTCGTCCAGTCATCAAACTTAATCCGAAGCGAAGGCCGTTAACACGCTCAACGTCTCGTTCACGCCTCGAACACGTTGCAGAGGATAAACGCGTCCCCGTACCCCTCGATGCGGCGGATCCAGAAAGTCTCGCGAGTATACGCTTCAGTGCGACGTACCTCGCGCAGCGTACACGACAACTCTCGGACTTGATGCCCTTTGCTGTGATCATGCCCGAACATACGGGACGCGTACGTCGTGCACTGAAGGCACCACCTCTCAGACCCGTGTCAACAGCGTATTCGATGGAAAGCTCAGCGTATCCTCATACACCTGTCACGCAGAATGGGGACGCTGTGGATTTTGCATCGTCAGACGACCAACATGACCGTGGGTCCGCTACGCCGACGACGGCAACGGCACCTGCGACGCTGAAGTCGCCCACTTCGACTGAGAATTTGCCTTACATCGCGGGCCCGCCCAGAGACCTGAAGGGCGTGTTTACGCGTCGGTTTAGGTGGGGTGTTGTGGATGTGCTTGACCCAGATCATTGTGATTTCGCGGCTTTGCGGACTGCTATTCTTTCCACTCATTTCAAGGTGCGTACTCAGACATTCTGGTGAATCGGCTTGCAGCTAACGGATGATGCGTAGGTTCTGAAAACGACGACAAAGGAAGTTCTGTACGAGAAGTATAGGACTGAGAAACTACTCGCTCGACGAGCTACGCGTAATATCAGTGAGGAAGATCGGAAGCGGTTGTTGGAAGGTAAGTTTATACCTGCGTCTACCGTTATCGTCTACCTCCGGGCTAATTCGACGATTGCCGTTCAAACAGAAATGGGTCTTTGATTTATATTCCTTGTATGCTTATACGTGCTTTTCGTTTACCCGGATATCTTTTATATCTTTTACCCCTCAATATCTTGTCTGCATTATCGGTCTCGGCCTTGCCTTTTTCTCATTATTCCCTAACTTTCATGAAATCCGTGTTTTTGGATATACCCGAACTGACTGGGTGACTTCCTGACTAACTCCTCTACACTCCTTCATTACCCGGAGAAAAAGACTATTTTTTTCTTTCTATTTCTCATTTATCTCGGTTTGTCACACCCTCACTGAATACTTTTTGTTTAACTTTTGTGGTCAATCGGTTTGGTTTGTTGACCGATTGCTGACTCTATGTGCCCCGAAATACCTTCGGAGTCACTGATATCTGGTTTGTCTAAGATTGTATATGATGATTACTGTGTTTCCTCTCTTTTTTGACTCTCTTTATTGATTGTGTGGAAATGAATGAATACCGGGGTTCGTCGTTCGTCTATCTATGAATTTGTATGTGTAAGACAGAATAACGTCTGAAGCCGGGCTGGACTTGCCTGGGCGCTGGAGATGTTCGTTAATGAGCTGGCTGTGAGTGTGCATTGCGGCCGCGCGCTTCAGTGTAAGTTCTGGTTCCGTCCGTTGTCGCTTCGAGTCTCACTCACTCAGCACGGCCGTTCTCTACCCTTCTTCGCCTTTGTATAAGTAACTCGACTCCCTTCCTGAGGTCTCTGGCAACAATCACCAACACCAATCCTTCACCATCTCCGACTCCGACAATGCAACAAAACTTCCTCCGCGGTGACCCACTCTCGCTCGATCGTATCCGGTCTACACTCATCCGGCTTGAGGATACCATCATCTTTGGGCTCATCGAGCGCGCCCAATTCGCGCATAATCCCAAGATATACGAGGCTGGTGGGGTACCTGAATTGAAAGAGAGGGTAGGATTTGAAGGGAGTTGGTTGGACTGGTTCTTAGCTGAGATTGAGGGGTTTCATGGTACGTTTCTTGTTTATATTTAACGGACGGGCTTGGTGATCCGGTGAGAGGTTGTTGATGAAGCTGATTTTATTGATCTTGTTTGTTGTGCAGCAAAGGCGAGGAGATATACTAGGTGGGTATATGCACTTCGTAACTGCCTCCGCCCACCACTTTCATTCTAACGCTATTGCAGCCCAGATGAATATCCCTTCACCCCCATCGAATCCCTCCCCCAGCCTCTCCTCGCACCACTCTCCTACCCAAAACTCCTCCACCCGAACACAGTCAACGTCAACCCCTCCCTCAAATCTCTGTACATCCGCTCCATAGTCCCGCGCATCACATCCTCAGCTACACGCGCCCTTGCAGCTCTGCGTCGTGCGCAGGGCATAACGGGTGACCCCGAACGCGAGGACGACGGGAATTATGGGAGCTCTGCAACGCTCGACGTCGAGATTCTTCAAGCCCTATCCAAACGCGTGCATTATGGGAAGTTTGTGTCGGAGAGTAAGTTCCGTGCGAATCCGGGTGCGTTCGTTTCGTTAATAAGGAAGGAGGATAGGGAGGGGTTGGTTGGGTTGATTGAGAAGAAGGAGGTGGAGAGGAGGTTGCTTCTTAGGGTTAGGAATAAGGCGAGGGTGTATGGGCAGGAGGTGGATGCGGATGGGAATCCGGTCGGTCCTGTTAGTCCTGTTAATGGGAACGTAGCGACACCGAATGGGAACGGGGAAGGGAAGATTGACGTTGAGGGCGTCGTGGAGTTGTATGAACATTATATTATTCCGTTGACGAAGGAGGTCGAGGTAAGTGCTGTCTGTCCCTCTCGCATTTTTTGTTCTTTCCTTTGCTTACAGTAACATCTTATCGTGTGTTTGTTTTCTTGTTTGCATTTACAGGTGGATTATTTGTTACAGCGTCTGGACGGGTTATCGGAAGAGGAGGTAGAGGAATTGTGCAAGTCGAAGAAGCAATAATGTAATAGTCGGTAAACAGTCGCAATTTTTTTTGGTAGCTTTCTCCTCCGTGCGTGCGAATCTGTCTACTCAAGCTCTGCGCACGTTCAACATAGAAAAGATCTTTGCGGTCCAACTTACAGCCGGAATGTAGCAGCCAAGCATCACGAGTGCACCAGGTCTCCAAAAGCCCCGAAACATTGAGATTGGTCGAGAGACTAATTATGGCTGAAGTACCTCAGGCAGGCTTGAACTCATGGTTCCCTGACGGCACGCTCTACTGGCATGACGTTGATCCTTTCTTTCTGGTTCTATCTAGAAGGCTGCTTGGACTGATTCTTTCGCCCAGAACTGTTATCGGCCTCTCGGGAATGACTCGTCGGCGTGTCGGGACGTGTGGGTCAAGTATCATTATGACGCCCCAAACGCTACTGCTATTCGTTGTCTTTGCATCATTCAAATCAGTTAATCGATATTCATTCCTTATTGCTAGTGTGCTGGAGAACTCTGGGCCGACTGCCTAAGCCAATGAAGTTCTTATCTTCTATCGTTGGTGTAACTTTCGGACCCCACCCCACCCTAGGATCGACTCGGGGACTGGCCTGGGCTGTATAAATGGATGAGGTGATGGCAATTCAATCGATCTGACTTGTGAAGGACTCTCTCGTCTTTCTCCCTCCCTGCTTCATTCTCGCACCTCTGTCGACCTCTCACCCATTGATCCAATCGTCTCACCTCATCTGTCCAATCTCTTCTTATCAAGCTTCTTCCAAGAGAAAGAGAATATGGCTCCCACTGCTATCTCCCCTTCGCAACCTGATGTCCAGGATTATGATAAGATCCTGTCTGCTAAAGCGAATGGCGCTTTGAACTTGAAGGCTAATGGTGCTGAGTATGCTGACAAGATTCTGGAGGACTATGAGGGCAAGTATCAGTTTGCGCCGATTGAGGAGGCGGAGGTGTCTCGCGCAATGATCAAAAGGTTCGTGTGAATGTATGGATGGTACCATGTTTCGACCATGTCTGACTATGCGTTTGTTCGTTCGTTTGCTTCTCATATACAGGTACTTCACGACAATGTACGAGCGCGCCATCTCGGACGTCGTCATCGTTGGTGCTGGCAGCGCAGGTCTCTCCTGCGCATACCACCTCGCCAAAACGCGCCCAGACTTGAAAATAACCATCCTAGAAGCGAATGTTGCACCTGGCGGCGGAGCGTGGTTGGGTGGACAGCTGATGTCGCCGATGGTGGTGAGGAAACCTGCGGATAGGTTTTTGCAGGAGATTGGCGTGCCATTTGAGGATGAGGGGAACTTTGTGGTTGTGAAACATGCGGCGTTGTTTACGTCGACTATTTTATCGAAGGTGTTGGCGTTCCCGAATGTATGTACCCTCTCCTTCCACACTCTTTCCATTCGAAGTATCCCTAAACAGTAGATCTGTTTTTGGCGGGCATTGACTTATTGATTCAATCTTATAAAGGTCGTGTTGATGAATGCAACGGCCGTTGAAGACCTCATCATCCGCTCTGACTCCTCTGGTTCACAAAGGGTCGGTGGTGTAGTAACGAACTGGACGCTCGTAGCACTCAATCATGACACGCAATCCTGCATGGACCCGAACACCATCACTGCGCCAGTCGTCATCTCCGCTACAGGTCACGATGGCCCCATGGGCGCCTTCTCCGCGAAACGCCTCGTCAGTGCGGGACTACTGAAGGAGTTGGGTAATATGAGGGGGTTGGATATGAATCGTGCGGAACCGGCGATTGTGAACCGGACGAGGGAGGTCGTTCCTGGATTGATTATGACTGGTGCGTTTCTTTCTTGCCGCTACTGCCTCTTATTTGGTTTTTTGTCAAGTACTGTCTACTCATGAAATATTGACGTATCTGTAATGTTTAGGTATGGAACTCTCAGAGCATGATGGCTCAAACCGTATGGGTCCAACCTTTGGTGCAATGATGGCGAGTGGGATTAAAGCTGCCCATGAAGCTATTCGTGTGCTTGATAATTCGAAGGTTGTGAATGGGAAGATTGTTATTTGAGGTATTTGTTGAGTGTCTGGTATTGTGATGGAGGTGAAAAAAGGGAAATGTGGAATTTTAAACGTTAAATATCAAGTGCAAGTATTTACTGTATATACATACAGCCATTTCCAAATACAATGTCACATGCAGGTGTCACATGCTTTTGTCACACTTTTACTAAAAGTAAGAAAAACTAGACAAAAAACTTAATTTCTTTATAAATACAGGTGTTATATAGTTATTACAGTAAGTCAGAAATGGTAACCCTTAGAGTCAAACTCTATATACTGAGCACATGAGGACATGTGTTTTACTGTCATTTTCATAAATATTGTCACACGTGTGATTTGTGATTTTCGTCACACTAAGTATACTCAAATACAAAATCTATCATAACTCAACTAATACTTGACCAAATTACATGATCTAAGTTGTAAAAATTATACTTTTAAAGTGTCTTTCATATCCCAGAAAAAATAAAGTAAAATGAGCAAAATTTGAGTAAGATACAACACAATATGTGAGTTTTCCCTATATTTCATGTATATGAGTTTTCCTGGCCCTAAAACTGATTGTACAATACTATAAACTAGTCTAAATGAAGAATATAACTTTGTTGTTAATTTACATATTGAATCCTAACTAGGATACATGTTGGAACAGGGAGTTTTGGAATAGTACTAAGATATATGTACATATATGTACTCTCTTATATACTAGATACATTGTACTATACTAGTAAATGAGACATAAAACACAGTGTGTCAAATACTCCCCTTCAAGCCCTAATATTCTGTTGTTAATGTTGAAGACCTATAAGTTCTATTAGGTGCTTGATTTGAGGGATGTAGAGTGCTTTTGTAAGAATGTTTGTAAGTTGGTTCTAAGTTTGAGTATAACATATGTTAACATAGTTGTTCTGAACATAACAGTAGACAAAGTCCTTTTACAAATTAAGGTGTTTTGTTTAAGTATTGAAAGTGATCTCCTTGGATTTGACAGTTTGTATTTTTTAATAAGTGTAGCCAGAGTACCCCAAGTACTCTCTCTTATTAAGACATCAAGCAAGTGTCTACCTTATATACTATATAGTAAAGTCCAATAATCTGAGACATTCCAAGTACAGTAACTCTACATAAGGCAATTAGGGATTTCCTAATCCAGAGCACAATCTAATACTCTCCTTCAAGTATTAATTAAGAACTAGGACTGTATACTTAATAGTTTGTTTAGATGCTTGATCTGTAGAATATAGAGAGCTTTTGTAAGGATGTCTGCTAATTGGTTCTGTGATTGAACATAGCATACATTGATGTAATTGTTTTGAATGTAACATCACACAAAGTCTTTTTGTAAATCAAGATATTTAGTGTGAGTATTGTATGTTATTTTGTCAGACTTTACAGTCTTTATTACACCTTGATTATTACAATAAATTGTAATAGGTGCTAATTCAGTCTACAGTACTTCTTTAGCAAATCGTTTGAGCCAAATGGCTTCTTGAGTAGTATACACTAGTACTTGCAACTCTGTTTTGTAAACAGATAGTAGTACCAGGTTTTACTGTTTGCTTGACCAAGATATAGTTGATTTAGCTAATTGAAAGATGTAACTGTTTATTACTTTATGTCCTTCTGTCATTCATCTGTCTACATCATAATAGCCTTGTAGTTTTAAGATGTTTGTGCTTCCAAGTTGAAGCCAGCAGTTTGTTGTATATTTTAAATACACAAAGTAATGTTTCACTACTTTGTAGTAATATGTTTAGGGCTTTTGTAAGTAGTATACTAATTACTCAGTAATATAAGATATGTCTGACTGTGTACAGTCTACAACATATCTTAACAATCCTACCATATTCATGTATAGTGTTGTGTCATTATTACTTTCATTTGTATTGTATGTATTGTTTGTATTGTTAGATAGATCTATTCCAGGAGTAATAAGTGTTTGTAGTACCTTTTTGTTTTCAAAGTAGTAACACTTGATTATACTTTTAATATAATACTTTTACTATAAGCTAATTGTTTGTTAAGGTCTATCTCAGCTTATTTTAATACCAAGTAACTAATATATTTTGTTACTATTAGTAAATACAATGTGTTGTCTTAATACATGTTTAAATACTATTATTATAACAATAGTTTTGCTAATAATTGTAATATTGTTAACATACATAAATGTTACAAGAATTGTTTTATTATTTTGTTTCTTGTAAAATACAGTATGATTGTAATTAGCTTGTTCTAATCTAATCTTAAGCAGTAGTTCAGTAATCTTCTTGTACTATTGTCTACCTACTTGTTTCAATCTATATAATGCTTTATTTAAGTGTAACACTTGTCCAGGTTTAATATCTGTAAGTAGCCTACCTAGCAGCAGTTTCACATAAATGAGTTTGTCCTCATTTAGTTCTCTGTAAAGATATGTGGATTTTACATCTATCTGATGTATTTCATAGTTCTTAGATACTGCCCAAGATAACAATAATTGTACTGTTGATAGTTTTGTTACTAGAGCAAATAAGTTGTCAGAATAGAAGTCTATTCTATTCTTTTGAGTATATCCTTACACTACAAATTGTGCTTTGTATTTGTCTATTCAGCCATTAGCCAGTCTTTTGATTTTATAGACAAATTTTGTTCTAATTATATTTGTATTCATAAGGGGGATAGTATATATCCATACATTTTGTTGTTAAAGTGACTGTATTTCATCCTTCATAGCTTTGATCTACTGTTCTTTGTCTATACATGTTATAGTATTGTAATATGTTAATAGATTGTTATAGACTTTGTTGAGGAATTCATTAAATTCTGTTAGATACATAGTTAGGTTTATATTGTCTTTGTAATTTAAACCTATAGTTTGTTTAACCAGTCTTTACTCTTGTATAGAGTATTATATGACAGGTTCTTTATCTTTATTATTGTTATTAGGAAGAGTTTCATTATTTAATGTATCATTGTTATAATTATTCTCCCCTTCAATCCTAGACATTAGTTTGTCTATGAATTGTACATTGTGTTTGACAGTAATTTTATTATTATAGCACACTAAGTGACCTTTACTATTGTTATTATAACCTAGCCATTGTGTGTGTTGGCCTCTAGGTTGTAGTTTATGTGTTTGTTTGTTCTGTATAATACAATATACACTGAATTCTTGTATATTATCTATTTGATAATGTTCATTATACTGTTTGTAATATAGTGTTGTGAAATTAATAGTAACTCTCAGTGTTCTGTTATGAACAAACATTTGATATTATACTGTATATACCCAGAATTTCATAAGTAACTTTACTGATAACAGACACATATATATACTGTTAAAGATAGTCTTATACATATGTTCTGCAACTCTGTTTTACTACAGTATATTGTGTACTGTTAATCTATGTATTGTTCCTTGACTTTCAATGTATGTAGTAAAGTCTTTACTTAGGAACACTGTATTGTTATTACTTTAGAGAGTTTTAACTCTTATACTGTACTACATAAATAGTCTTATTATATACTTTACATATTCTGTGAAAGTATTGCTTTTATACTACATAGGTAGTATAGTTACCTATTGTGTAGTATTATCTATAATAGTAAAAAGATATTTGTACTTACTATAAGCTTGTACTAGAGCAGGTCCCTAAATATTAATATGGAGATAATCTCTATAAGATTGTGTAAGAGGTGTTGTTTGTATTTTTGGTATTTCATTACATTGTATATTTGCTTTAATACAATCTGTACACTATGCATTTTTATTATCTGTTATCCTTTAACTTATAATCTCAGGATACTCTTGTATAAGTTTGTACAAGTAATCAAAATTAACATGACCTATTCATTAATATAAATCAACAATAGTGATTACATTAATAGATTGTTTATTATGATGAGAAACTATCATATACAAGTTATTTTGTACATGTATTTCACTAATCTTTGTATGAGTAGGAGAATAAATAATACATTCATTGTTTGTTTTTGTTAAAACATATCCTACTTTATATAATAGTGCTTTACTAACAAGTGTGAAGTTCAGATTGGGATAATAGTATATGTTTTGTAGTGAAATTGTATTTACCTTAGTATGCTCATTAGCTTTGTCTTGTAGTTTTATGTTAAATGTTATTACTCTACTTTTGCTAAGTGTGAATAACAATTTATTTATAATTGTAACATTTATTAGGGTTGAGTTCTAAACGTTTGTAAGACAGAACAAGTATAGAGTAGTGTGTACATTTGTACTAGAGTCTAATATATTAATACAATGTATTAGTTTAGTATTATTGTAACATATTATATTAATACATATGTTTGGATTGTAATTGAACTCCTTAATGACTTCTTTTATATTGTCAAATGAGTTCATAAAGTTGTCTACTTGTATGACACTATCCTCTTATACTTTAAATACTGAAAATATGTTAGATTTAGTAAATAAAGCAGATTCAGTAGATAGAGTAGATTGAACAGGTAAGCTGCTAGAACTTAATACTAAGGCTTCTACAATTGTAGACTCTAGTATTAGTGTTTTATTAATGTCTTTAATGAATACTGTTTTGTTATTGTCTCTAATGAATACTACTATATTAAGTGTAGGTTAAGACAGTATAGTAGTAGTAGTAGAAGTAGTAACTGTTTACCTATACTTTTTCTTTCTAGCTTCTATTGTTTTACTTATTAGAGAGTTTCAGTAGTCTTTTAACATATGTCTGTACTTATTATAGTTGTAGTATTTAACTTTATTATAAGGCTTTGTTTTGCCTTTAGCTACACTTTTGCCTTTTGTTTATAGACTGTCTCATTTAGTATCTTGTTTTGTTTGAGAGTACTAAGAATAATACTTAGTATATGTGTTTTATAATTTGTATATCAACTTAGCTAGTATTAGAACATCTTTCTAAGCTACTATAACTATTAATAGTTGATTATAATAGGTAATCTGCCTGTCTAGTATTGTTACTACCTATCTATACTTACAAGGAGTAGTAAGGTTAATTGCTAAGATGTATGTATTATTATTAGGGACTTTATTATGTGTAGACAACTGTCTATAGATTTGTTCAATATTGTCTAACATCTTATTAAACTGTAATATATACTCTTTTACTATAAACAACATAAATATGTCTACAGTATATGTTATTATTGTTTGAATGTTGTATTGTTCAGAAAGCACCTTTATAAGACTTCTAATACTTGTATGTGTTATAAAGTTTGTATAGATTGTATCAGTTATTGTTTTCATTATATAATAATACAAAACATTACTTGTGTGTATGTTAGCATTATTAGAGGAAGGGGGATTGTACTCTAGATGGTCTAAGAGTATTATAGTAGTGAGTGTACTGTATATACACAAGTACTATATCTTGTATCCCTTCATACTAGCTAACTTTTCCATTCTCTTAAAGAACTTTGTAACATTAGAGCCCTTTATTATAGTATTAATAAAGGTATGTGTTGTAAACATTATTATAATGAGTTTGGAGAGAGAGGGAGGTCTAGGGCTTAGTAGTCTAGTAGGAGGCAAAGGTGTTCTGTAAGAGTAAGTGTGTAAGAGCATTTAATAAGTACTAAGGCTTATAACCTTTTAATAAGTATAGTAGGAGTACTCTAAGTACTCTCTCTTATTAAGACATTAAGTAAGTGTCTACCTTATATACTATATAGTAAAGTCTGATAATCTGAAACATTCCAAGTATAGTAACTCTATATAAGGCAATTAGGGATTTCCTAATCCAGAGTGTAATCTAATAGTATTACTCTCTAATTGTTATAATAGACTGTAATAAGTACATTAGGAAAATATCTTAAACTTTGTATTAGCTTATATGTATATAAATTATATATATTTTCTATATTATGTATAAAAGCTTATTGTGTACTTAAGAGTTTTAGGAAGGTAATAAGAAGCTAAGAAAGCTATTAAAAAGTCTTGACTATCTGGTTAAGAATAATAAGAATTGTAGTACTTACTAAAATATACAAGTACTTAAAGTGTACCTTACAAAATAGCTAAGTATTATAATACTTGTTATTTTAACAAGGAAAATATATAAATATAAGATGTATAAGATAAGTTTGTCCTTATATCCATTTGTTATTAAAATAACAGTTTATAATTATATTAAAATATTGTATAAATACATTATTATCTATAATAATTAGGGAAATAATCTGACAACAGATAGTAAGTGTATTAATAATAGAGAATGAATGTGTTTCTCAACTATTTGAGGTAGTCTTTGTTACTATACCTTAGTACTACTCAGTCCTTACAAGTTGAGTTGTGTGTAGATTGTAAGATTGTATAGATTACAAAGGTTAAGGTTGTACTTGTAAGACAGGTTTAAAGGTTGACTTACTAAGAAGGTAATAAGTTGTTAGTAAGTACAAGTGCTTAAAGTAAAGAGATGGATACACTGTGACAGTGTGTAACAAGTGTGAGTAGTGTACTAGGGTTGAGATCCAGAGTGTTAAATGAACTGATTTGAGTAGTAAGTAAAGCTGTGTCTGTAAGTATATATTGTATACTCTAACTACATCTTACAATTAGAGATATAGTAAACTGAGCTGTTACAGATAACTATAAAGGTGTATCTCTAGAATGTTCTGGCTTAAAGAGTAAGGGTAAAGTAGAAGATGTAAAAGGATTCAACTCATCTTAAATAAGTGTGAGTAATAGACTACTACTCTTATTTAATATAGTGTTATACTTAGTATAGAGGAATGTAAATGTATACAGTGTGAGTCTACTAAGAATAATGTTAAGCATTATACAGGTAGGGAAGGAGAGTATATACTGAGTAGGAGAAGGGGTAGTATAATAGGAGTAGATTTATATAAACATTGTTACAAGTATATACTTGTTAATTGTTACTTACACTATAGAGTAGGAAGAAGTATACAAGTGTATAGGATTTTTAAAGAATTCACTCAGTATTAGTTAACAATACTAATATAAGAATATGAATACAAAAGGGAAGATAGTATAGAAAGGAGGATAATAAAGGAGAGGTAACACAATTAGTAGAACAAGAAGTAGAAGGGATAGAAGGGAGACAAAAAGTTAGGAGGAGAGGAATAAGTAACTATTATACAAGTTATTATAAACTAGTTACTTGTATTTAATATTGTTAAGACTAGAAGGGTATAGTATAATTAGCTGTACAGAATCTGAGACTTAGTACAGACATTATAACAGTTGATTAGAGAGACAAGTATAGTAATGTTTATTATTAACATTATTAAAAGTAGGGTAGTAGCTAGTAAAACATATACAAGAGGAGAAAGACTAAAGACTTAGAGAGAACAAAAGTAACAACATAATAGTATAGTAGAGAGTTAGACTTAGAGAGGTGGTAGAGGTTGAAGAGAAAGAGTAGTACACATAAGTGTATTATTATATACTCTCAATCTTTAACCATTAATTACATAAGTAAGGTAGGTATTAGTTGTTTAAAATAATCTAAGTATAATATACATATTATATACTTATAGTATACTTTTATTAAGATAATAAGAATACAACAAGTACTCTTACACTATTATATATATTAATATACCTTTTACATAAATTATAAGATAACAATTATTATTATTACATTATTATATTATAAATATATCTCTTTTTTTAAGATTATAATTTAAATGTAATACAAGTATAATACTTTAAGTTATTATACAAAGTTAGTATAATATATGTAATAGATTTTATTCATCCTTAGTACTTATATAGTTTTTATATACATTAATATGTTTTATTTAAACATTACAATTCATTTACAAACCTTATAATTACTTTATAATGTATATACAATACATATGTTACTTTACAAAGTTTATAAGAAATTATAAGAAATGTAACATTTTCCTAATATACTGATTCTGTTTGTAGTACTTTCTTAATAAGTTATTTGAGCCAAATAGCTTTCTGAGTTGTATACACTAGTACTTGTAACTCTACTTTGTAAGTCAATAGTAGTACTAGATTCTGTTGTTTGCTTGACTAAGATATTGTTTACTTTCTTAGCTAGAATATGTATCTGTTAATTAATTAGTGTCTTTCTGTCATTTGTCTGTTAGTATTATAATACTCTTGTATAGTTAGTGTATTTGTACCTCTAAGATGAAGCTAGTAGTTTGTAGTTCCTTTTAGGTACTAGAAGTAATGTTTTACTACTTTATAATAGCTTATATTTGGTTATTATAGATAGTGTACTAATTAGTCTATAATATATACAATGTCTGACTAAGTACAATCTACTATATAGTATAATAATCCTACTATATTCATGTACAGTATTGTTTGTATAACTTGTTTATTATTAATTGTATTATTCATACTTGTTAAGTATGTTTTAAGTATTATAGGAGTTTGTAACAATTTTTTGTTCTCAAGCTTAAAGTGTTGTATTATACTCTAAATATAATGTCTTTACTGTAAGTAGATTGTTCTCTATTGTTTATTTCTTTAGATTTTAATTCTTAGAAGCTAGTGTATTTTGTTTCTGTTTGTAAATGTAACATATTGTTTTAATACTTCTTTAAATACATTTACTATAGTAATGTTTTTACTAATAATAATAATATTGTTAATGTGTATAAATATTATTAATATTGTTTTGTTATACCTCTTCTTATAGAATACAGTATTATTATAGTTTACTTGTTACAATCCTATTTTATACAGTATATTTGTAATTTTCTTATACTATTATTGTCCTACTTGTTTTAGTTTATATAATACTTTATTTAATTTTAGTACTTGACCAGGTTTGATATTATTTAGTAATTTACCTAGTAGAGGTCTTATATAAATATGTTTGTCTTTGTTTAATTCTCTGTAAAGGTATACAGATTTTACATTTATTTAATATATTTTGTAGTCTTTAAACACTGTCTAACTTAATAATAATTGTACTATAGTTAATTTTGTAACTAGAGTAAATAGGTTGTCTGAATAGAAATCTATTTTGTCTTTTTAAGTATAACTCTGTACTACTAATTATACTTTGTATTTGTCTATATTACTGTTAGCTAGTTATTTTAATTTGTAGACAAATCTTGTTCTAATCATATTTGTATCTGTTAGTAGGTATACATATTCTCATATATTACATAATTGTAATACTATTATTTCTTTGTTTATAGCTTTGATTCATTATGTTTTATTATTATTTGTTATAGTGTTGTAATATGTTAATAGATTGTTATATACTTTGTTAAGTAGTTTGTTAAATTCTGTTAAATATATTACTAGATTTATTTCATTATTATAGTTTAATCCTCTAGTATGTTTTGTTGATTATTGTAACTCATTATTGTTATTATTATTATTTGTTCTGTTCATTCTGTTATTTGTTTTATTATTATTATTATTATTATTATTATTATTATTATTATTATTATTATTATTATTATTAGTTCTGTTTGTTCTGTTATTTGTTCTATTATTATTGTTATTATTATTAGTTCTATTTGTTCTGTTTGTTCTATTATTATTATTATTATTATTCTCCCTTTCAATTCTAAATAATTGTACATTTATAAATTGTAGGTTTTGTTCAACTATTATTTTATTATTGTACTATGTTATATAGTCTTTACTTTTGTTATTATTATCTAACTATTGTGTGTATTTACTTTTAGGCTCTAGTTTGTACATATTTTTGTTCTGTATAACACAATATACTCTAAATTCTTGTATGTTATTAATAGTATATTGTTTGTTAAACTGTTTATAGTATAGTATTGTAAAATTTATTATAGTGTATAGTGTTCAATTGTAAATAAATGTTTAGTATTGTGTAGTATATACTTATAATTTTGTAAGTAATTTAGACATTAATAGACACATTTGTACTCTGTTAAATATTGTTTTGTATATACATTCTACAACTCTGTTTTGTTATAGAGTATTATGTACTGTTAGTCATTGTATAGTTCCTTAACTTTCTATGTACACTATAAAGTTATTACTTAGGAAGACAGTATTGTTATCATTTTGTAGCATTTTACTTTTGTACTATATTGTGTAAATAATTTTATAGTATATTTAATGTATTTAGTAAATGTATTACTTTTATAATGTATGAGTACTATATCTGCCTATTGTATAGTATTATTAACAATTGTAAGTATGTATTTGTATTTACTATATACTTGTATAAGTGTTAGACTCTATATATTAATATGTAAATGTTCTCTGTATGTTTTAGAAATTGTAAACATTTGTATTTTAGGTATATTATTATATTGTATGTTTGTATACATACAATTATTATATTGTACATTCTTATTGTCTGTTACTTTTTTTTGTATTATTTCAGAATGATTTTGTATGAGTTTGTGTAAATACTTAAAGTTAATATAACTTATTTGTTTATATAAGTTAATTATAGTTATTGTGTTAATGTTCTGTTAGTAATAATAATACAATATTATTATATATAACTTATTATGTACTTGTATTTCTCTAATCTTTTTATTTGTAAGTGAATAGATAGTATACATATTGTTTGTTTTTACTAATTTGTGTTCTACTTTACATAGTAATACTTTATAAGTTCTAACTATGTTTTACTTGTGTTCTGTTACTTCTATTATATAAAATAGTTATAGTCTAAGTTCTCTTACTAAGTCTTTAAGTCCTCTCTATACTATTACTAATACTATATAAGAGAGTTCTGAAACAGAACTCTTAAAACTCTTAGAATTATAATAAACTATATAGTAAGCTTACACTCTTCCTCTCTCTAAACTACTATTATTGTTAGTAACAGTATAAAGGGGACCTGAAGGCTTAGTAAGAGGACCTAGGCTACAACTATTTTATACAACAGAAATACAGAATGTAAACACTAGAATATAGTTAAAACTTATAAAACAGACAGAGAGAGAGAGTAAGACAAGAGTAGAGTATATAGAGTAAGTTTAAGAGTATAAAACTATTTATATTACAATCCTCTACTCTCTTACCTTCAGTTCTAAGGGTTCTGTACCCTTCTGTACTAGAACTCAGAACTTCTATCTCTTAGGGGTACTGTTTATAAACTATATGTGTACTAACTCTTACTACTACCCTTCCTTACTTTATTATTCTATTCCTTTGACTACTCCTTCATTCTCTGTTTATTCTATAGTCTCTTACCCTTTGTCCATCCCTTTATTCTTTATACCTTTATCTTTAACATTCCTTTCTTTCATTCTTTGTAGCTTATTATTCTTAGTAGTTTATACTCTCTAAGTACTCTTATATAGTTTAGTATATATAAGTGTATAAGATCAGACTAGTCCTATAGTCTTGATCTTGTCTACTCTAGGTAGTCCTGTACTCTTAGACTTACTCTATATACTCTACTCTTGTCTTACTCTCTCTCTTTACCTGTTCTGTAAGTTCTAACTATGTTCTAGTACTTATATTCTGTATTTCTATTATGTAAGATAGTTGTAGCCTAGGTCCTCTTACTAAGCCTTTGAGTCCCCTCTATACTGTTACTAACATTAGATTAAGACTACTTATTACTACTCTACAACTCTCCTACATTTCAGACATTAGTACTTACTATTGTGTCAATCTCTTTCCTTTGTTCTAACTCTTTTACATTTTTAAATTTTAAACTTTCTAAACCCTTTTAAACTTTTACCACTCTTCTTCTATTCATTACCCCTTTTAGTTTAGTGTTGATTCCTTTATAGTGTAAACATAAACTCTCCTACACTGACTGTCACCCCTACTGTCCTACTAAATTAGTAGTTACAAGTAGAACTAGCTTAATATATACAAACCTTTATCTAAGAGGCTTTTGTTAACTACATACCTTTAGCCTCTTTAGAACCTGTTCTAATTGTTCTGAAAGTTACAACCTGTTCTAAAAAGAAAGTGTATGTAGCCTACTCTTTAGACTTTAATAAACAGTACTTTAAGAACTTCTAGTACTAAGTTGAACTATATATAGCTACTGTTTCAACCAATCTATTCTTAGATCTTAATTGTATCCTATTTGTCCTCTCCTTTATAAAGGAAGGTAATGTAGTTATCTAGGCTCAGAACTGGATTGAAGGTTATTAGATTAGAAGTCTAATCTGACTTTAGAACAATAAGTTGTACTCAGAATTTATAAGGTAGCTCTATACTTTCTTTATTAATTTAAATAAGAAGTATAATGTGTAGAACAAGCTTACATCTCTGTAACAGAGTAAACATTCTACTAATACCTTCTTTCAGAAGTTTAATATTCTAGCTTAGAAGGCAGGATTCATACTTAGGTTTAATAATGTTCTTATTAGAATACTTGAAAAAGCTCTTTACTCAGAACTAGTTAATAAGATTCTCAGAATAATACTAGAACTAGTTACTTATACTGAGTAAAAGACATACACTATCTCCTTCAACTAAGCTGTAGCTTGAATACATTAAGTCTGTACAGAACACTTACACATGTGTCTGACTCTAACAGTTCTAAACTCTCAGATTAATCTGTCTGTAATTTGTAATTAATCTGTTCTAATAAATATTAGAGAAGTCTGAAAGTAAGGAGTATACTTTGTCTACAGAAAGTCAGAACACTAGATTAAGAACTGTTTACAAAAGTAACAGTATATCTGTCAGGTTATTAGAGTAATAACAAGTAACAAGTAGGATTTATAGTAAGAAGCCTTTTTTACAAATCTGAAAGTTACTTTAGAACTCTTAGACTCTAACTATACACTCTAGGATTTTGTAGAGGTCTAACAGTAAATATAGTACTGAAGAGCTATGACTCAGATTTTTTAATAGTCACTTTTGATTCAATAGACACTGTAGGATTAGAAGTAAATAAAGTAAGAAAAGTAGAAAAAGTAGAAAAAGTAGAAAAAATAAATTAACAAAATTATTTATTAGAAAGAAAAAAGTTGGAAACAAAAGTAGATAGTTCTTCTATTTCTTCTAATTCTTTTGATTCTTCTCTTTACACTTTATCTGAGTCTAAATCTGTACAATCCAACCTACTACTTTTATGTTTTAAGATTTTAGAACATTTAGAACACTACCTAGCCCTGTTTACTACTTAGTAGTTTGTTTATAGTATTAAGTAAGAATAGTCTTAGCTGAGTTTATAGCTAAGAACATAAGTCTGTCCTTGTTGAAAGAGAGAGGTTAATAAGGAAATGTTAGTATATATACTTACTCTCTTAGACAATAAGACTGTACAAGCTGTACATTCCTTTCAGAACAAGTAGTAGTTTATCTGAGAATGTTCTAAACACTAGCTCTAAGTCTCTGTCCTCTTAGCTCCCTTCTCAGGATCCCTCTAAATCTGAACAATAGTTCTAGTAAACAGTAAATGTACTAGTTTATACATTAATAAGGCCTTTATGTAGGAACACTACCTCTCTACTTAATACATTCTACTTCTAATCCTAGTATATAATACAAACAGAACCCTGAACCAGAATAGTTAGATTACTAAGTTTGTCTAACTATGAATGACTATTCAGGATTATAAGGAAAGTATTAAGTTTAGAGTTACTAACCTTAGAAAGACAGATGTCTTTATTAAATTCAAATGGCTTAAGACTTACAACCCTACTATTAACTAGTTAGAGTAGACACTTGTGTTTAATTAGTGTTCTAAGTTTTACAGTTACCTTATACTACTGTTCTAAGTAAATACAAACACTTCTAATGTTACTAACAGTTCTAATAAAGGTGACTAGTTGTTCTTCTTTAACTAGGATAAATATGTAAATACATATTCTAGTTAAGGTAAAATAAAGTTAATCTAAAGAATGTTTAAAACAGAACCAGTTTAGAACCCTCTCAGAACAACTCTACTCTAGAATACATGTAGACCCAGCCTACTAGATTTTGTCTGAGAGTTCCCTAAAGTCTTTAGTAAAGAGGAATTCAACCAGCTTCCTAAATACTGTCTCTAAGACTATACAATTGAATTGACTAAGAGTTTCTAACTTAAGGATTGTAAGGTCTACCTACTCAACAGAGACAAGTAAGAGGTACTTAATAAGTTCCTTTAGGAAAATCTTTAGAACAGTCAGATCCAACCTTTAAAGTCTCTTATAGTCTCCTCTTTCTTCTTTGTCAAAAAGAAAGATAGGAAGCTTTACTTAGTCTAGAATTATTATTGTCTTAATAAGGGTACTATTAAAAACAAGTACTTACTCTCTCTAATTCAGAAGCTCATTAATAAGACACATACATTTAGAGTTTTTACTAAGTTAGACATTTAATAAGAATACAATAATATTCAGATTTAAGATAGAGATGAGTAGAAGACTGTATTCTGAACTAATTACAGATTGTACAAACTAACTATAATGTTCTTCAGACTAACTAACTTGTCTACAACATTCTAGTTATTTATGAATCACATTCTTACAGATCTGATTAACTTAGAGTATGTTAGTGTGTATCTGAACAACATTCTAATCTTTACCTAAACAGTTAAGTACTATTACTAACTAATCTGAGTAGTTCTATAATAACTCTAAGATAATAAACTGTTCCTCTAAGAAACAAAGTACTCTTTTACACAAGAGTCAGTAGATTATCTAAGCTTTATAATTAGTAGAGGAGAGGTCTGTATAAATCTAACAAAAGTAACTATAGTTTAGAACTAGTTACAATCTTAGAACCTGAAACAGGTCTAAGTGTTTCTTAGGTTTACAAACTATTACTAATACTTTATTTAAGACTTTAGTACTATTGTTTAGCCTCTTTACAATTTTACTAGTAAAGATGTTCCTTAATAATAGGAGGATTAGTAGTAGTCTGTGTTTGAGTCTCTAAAGTAGACTATTACTAGCAAGCCTGTATTAGTAGTTCTAACAGTTACAAACAAGTTCTAAGTTAAAGCTAACTCTTCTAACTTTACAAATAGAGTAGTACTGTTCTAGTTTATTAACAGAAAGTAGTGTCTAATAGTGTTCTGATTAGAATCCCTCTCTGTAACAGAACAGAACTACTCTATCTATAATAAGGAACTCTTTACAATTGTCTGTTCCCTAGAGGAGTAGTATTAATATCTTCTTAGTACTGTACAGAAGTTTAAGATTTAGAGTAATTACTTTAATCTCTAGTACTTTTAAACACCTTAGAAGCTCAACTACTATTAAGCCTACTAAATGTTAGAACTGTAGAACTATAACTTTGTACTAACTTACAAACCTAAAATACAAATAATAAAAACTGATTTACTCTTAAGACAAGTAAGTTATAAAAGGGGGGAGAATAATAACAAAAATCTTGTTCTTCTAAACAATTCCTGTTTCACATCTGAGACAATTCAAGAGATCTGACTCAAATCTAAGAATGTTAACTTTGTCACTTATATACAGTAAGCTCTAAGACACACATAGGACTAGGTTATAGTAAAGTAGTTAGAGAAGTAGGTAAAGGATTAGAAAGAGGATAAGGATAAACAGGTTTATTAGAAAGGCTGACTGTATGTTCTAAAGGATTAGAAGCTGTAAGAGAACATTGTCTGAGCTTATTATAATAATCTGACTATAGAACATTCAGACTAACACAAAACACAGAAACTTATTACTTAGAACTACTAGTAGTTTAGAATATAGAGGGAAATTCTAAAGTATGTAACTAGTTACAATATGTATTAACAGACTAAGGTTTACTAGACAAGGGTTTAGACTCTCTTACATTTATATTAGATTCTAGATTACTCTTAGGAAGAAGTCTTAGTAGACCTGATTAGTAAGCTACCTGAGTCTTAGGGTTACAATACTATTTGTATAATTGTTAACTAATTCTCTAAGTAAGTCTATACAGTTCTAACCTAAACAGAACTCACTTCTAAAAGTATAGTGTGTATTTATTAGAATCATGTCTTTTAGTTGTACAGACTCTCTTAGAAGCTTATTCATGATTACAGACTATAATTTGAGTCAAAATTTATACAGAACTTGTATATACTTTTTAGAATTTAAGGGAACCCTTCTACTACCTATTACTTACAGACTAACAGTTAAACTGAGTGAGTTAATCAGAAGATTAAGCTCTACCTCTAAATGTTTATCAATCATTAGTAATCAGATTAGTCTAAATGGCTAGCTCTGACAGAATTTGTACATAATAACTAGTAACACTCTATAACAGAACAGTCTCTATTCTTCCTTAATTATAAAAGACATTTGTACTAGAGGACAGTTCTGAACCAGAATAGTAGTTCTAAATCTGTAACAGACTTTGTAGAACAGATACACAGAACTAGGAAGGACACACAAACTCTTTTAGAAAAAGTAACACAGGTTATAAAGTAGAACTATAATTAGAAGAGGTTTGTAACTAAGAATTACTAGCCTAGTAACAAAGTTATACTAGAAGTTACTAACCTAACTACAGATTGTCTAATAAAGAAGTTGGACAACAAGTACTTTAAACCTTTTGTTATTAAAAAGAAGGTTAGTACTTCTGTTTACAAACTCTAACTTCTAGTAACATAGAAGTACATACACTCAGTGTTTAACAAGATTCTATTGTCTTAGTATTATGATTCAGGTTTTCCTTTATAACAAAGACCCTTACTACCTTTACTAGAACTTATTAGTTCTAAACTAGAATACAAAGTAGAGTATATAGTAAATACTAAGCTAGTATACAGAAAGCTTAAGTTCCTTATTTACTAGAAAGGATACTTAGTTGAAAAACATACTTGAGAACCTACTAAGAATCTTACCTATACTACTAAGACAATTTAAGACTTTTATTAACTTTATTTAAGTACTCTATATTAACTCTATCTTACAGATTTCTAAACTCTACTATTCTGACCTATACCTAAACTACTAACTAAGCCTAATGTTTACTAATTAGAATGATTAGTTTTAGAAGGAGAGTAATGTTATAATCCTCTACTCTCTTACCTTTAGTTTTAAGGGTTCTACACTCTTCTATACTAGAACTCAGGACTTTTGTTTCTTAAAAGTACTGTTTATAAACTATATATATACTAACTCTTACTACTACCCTTCCTTACTTTATTATTCTATTCCTTTAACTACTCCTTCATTCTCTGTTCATTCTATAGTCTCTTACCCTTTGTCTATCCTTTTATTCTTTGTACCTTTATTTTTGACATTCCTTTCTTTTATTCTTTGTAGCTTATCATTCTTAGTAACTCATACTCTCTAAGTACTCTTGTATAGTTTAGTATATATAAGTGTATAAGATTAGACTAGTTCTGTAGTTTTGATCTTGTTTACTCTAGATAGTTTTATACTCTTAAACTTACTCTATATACTCTACTCTTGTCTTACTCTCTCTCTCTACCTGTTCTACAAGTTCTGACTATGTTCTAGTACTTACATTCTGTATTTCTATTGTATAAGATAGTTATAACCTGGGTCCTCTTACTAAGCCTTCAGGTCCCCTCTATACTGTTACTAACAATTTAGAGTAAATAAGATTAAGATTATAGAACTAGTCTAATCTTGTACACTTATATATACTAAATTATACAAGAGTACTTAGAGAGTATAAGTTACTAAGAATAATAAGTTATAAAGAATAAAAGAAAGAAAGGTTAAAGATAAAAGTACAAAGAATAAAGGGATAAACAAAGGGTAAGAGACTATAAAATAAACAAAGAATAAAGGAGTAGTTAAAGGAACAGAATAATAAAGTAAGAAAGGGTAGTAGTAAGAGTTAGTATGTATATAGTTTATAAATAGTATTTCTAAAGAATAAAAGTTCTAAGTTCTAATACAGAAGAGTGTAGAACTCTTAAAACTAAAGGTGTAAGAGTAGAGAACTGTAACATTACCCTCTAAAACTAATTGTTCTAATTAGTAAATATTAGACTTAGTTAGTAGCTTAAGTATAAGTTAAAATAGTAAAGTTTAGAAATTTGTAAGACTGAGTTTGTATAAAGTACTAGAATGAAGCTAATAGAAGTCTTAGATTGTTTTAAAAGTATAAGTAAGGTTCTTAGTAGGTTCTTAAGTGTGTTCTTTAACTAAGTACCCTTTCTAGTAAATAAGAAACTTGAGTTTTCTATATACTAACTTAGTATTTATTATATACTCTACTTTGTATTCTAGTTTAGAACTAATAAGTTCTAATAAAGGTAGTAAAGGTCTTTATTATAAAGGAAAACCTGAATTATAATACTAAGATAATAGAACCTTGTTAAATACTAAGTGTATATACTTTTATATTACTAGAAGTTAGAGTTTATAAACAGAAGTACTAACCTTCTTTTTAATAACAAAGAGTTTAAAGTACTTATTATCTAACTTCTTTATTAAACAATCTATAGTCAGATTTATAACTTTTAGTATAACTTTGTTACTAGACTAGTAATCCTTAGTTATAAATCTTTTCTAATTATAGTTCTACTTTATAACTTATACTACCTTCTCTAAAAGAGCTTGTGTGTCTTCCCTAGTCTTGTGTATCTGTTCTACAAAGTTTGTTATAGATTCAGAACTACTATTCTAGTTTAGAACTGTCCTTTAATACAAATGTCTTTTATAATTAAGAAAGAACAGAGACTGTCCTATTATAAAGTATTACTAGTTATTATACACAAATTCTGTTAGAGCTAACTATTTAGACTAATCTAATTACTAATAATTAATAAACATTTAGAGATAGAGCTTAATCTTCTAATTAACTTATTCAGTTTAACTATTAGTCTATAAATAATATATAATAGAAAGGTTCTCTTAAATTCTAAAAAGTATATACAAGTTTTATATAAATTTTGACTCAAATTATAGTTTACAATTGTGAATAAGCTTTTAAGAGAGTCTGTACAACTAAAAGACATAATTCTAATAAATACACACTATACTTTTAAAAGTAAGTTCTGTTTAGGTTAGAACTGTATAAACTTATTTAGAGAATTAGTTAACAATTATATAGATAGTATTATAACTCTAAGACTTAAGTAGCTTACTAATTAGGTCTACTAAGACTTCTTTCTAAGAGTAATCTAGAATCTAATATAAATGTAAAAGAGTTTAAACTCTTATCTAGTAAGTCTTAGTCTGTTAGTATATATTATAACTAGTTATATACTTTAGAATTTCTCTCTACATTCTTAACTACTAGTAGTTCTGAGTAATAAGTTCCTGTGTTTTGTGTTAGTTTAAATGTTTTATAGTTAGATTGTTATAATAAGCTTAAACAATATTCTTCTACAGTTTCTAATTCTTTAAAATGTATAGTTAGCCTTCTTAGTAAACCTGTTTATTCTTATCCTTTTCCTAGTCTCTAACTTACTTTTCTAACTACTTTACTATAACTTAGTCCTGTATGTATTTTAGAGCTTACTATATATAGGTGACAAAGTTAACATTCTTAGATTTGAGTCAGATCTCTTAGATTGTCTTGAATATAAAACAGGAATTGTTTAGAAGAACAAGATTTTTATTATTATTCTCTCCTCTTTTATAACCTACTTGTCTTAAGAGTAAATTAGCTTTTATTATTTGTGTTCTGAGTTTGTAAGTTAGTACAAAGTTATAGTTTTATAGTTCTAACATTTAGTAAGTCTAGTAATAGTTAAGCTTCTAAGACACTTAAAAGTACTAGAGATTAAGGTAATTACTCTAAATCTTAAACTTTTACACTATACTAAGAAGATATTAATACTACTCCTCTAAGAAACAAACAATTGTAAAGAGTTTCTTATTATAAATAGAGTAGTTTTATTCTGTTATAGAGAGGAATTCTAATTAGAATACTATTAGACACTACTTTCTGTTAATAAACTAAAACAGTACTACTCTATTTGTAAAGTTAGAAGAGTTAGTTTTAACTTAGAACTTGTTTATAACTGTTAGAACTACTAATATAAGTTTACTAGTAATAGTCTACTTAAAAGACTTAAATACAGACTACTATTAATTACTCTATTACTAAGGAACATCTTTACTAGTAAGATTATAAAGGGGCTAGACAATAGTACTAAAGTCTTAAATAAAGTATTAGTAGTAGTTTATAAACTTAAGAAATACTTAAACCTGTTTCAGGTTTTAAAGTTATAACTAGTTTCAAACTACAGTTATCTTTACTAAATCTATACAGACCTCTCCTTTACTAATTATAAAGCTTAAATAATCTACCAACTCTTATATAAAAGAATACTTTACTTTTTAGAGAAACAGTTTATTATTTTAGAACTGTTATAAAACTACTTAGATTAGTTAGTAATAATACTTAACTATTTGAGTAAAGATTAGAATGTTATTTAAATACATACTAACATACTCTAAGTTAATTAGATTTGTAAGAATGTAATTTATAAATAATTAGAATATTGTAAGTAAGTTAGTTAGTCTAAAGAACATTTACTATTTACTAGAACTATTGTTTAGATTTAGAAGGATTCTAAGAAGGGAGCTAAGAGGATAAGAACTTAGAGCTAATGTTTAAAACATTCTCTAATAAATTACTACTTGTTTTAAAGAGAATGTACAGTTTATATAGTCTTATTATTTAAGAGAGTAAGTATATATACTAATATTTCCTTATTAACCTCTCTCTTTTAACAAGAACAGACTTATATTCTCAACTATAAACTTAGCTAAAACTATCCTTACTTAATACTATAAACAAACTACTAAGTAGTAAATAAAGTTAAATAGTATTCTAAACATTCTAAGTTTTTAAAATATAAAAGTAGTAAGTTAGATTGTATAGATTTAAACTTAAATAAAGTACAAAGAGAAGAATTAAAAGAATCAGAAGAAATAAGAGAACTATCTACTTTTGTTTTTAACTTTTTTCTTTTTAATAAATAATTTTGTTAATTTACTTTTTCTACTTTTCTTACTTTATTTACTTTTAATTCTATAGTGTCTATTAAATTAAAAGTGACTGTTAAAAAATCCAAATTATAACCCTTTAGTATTACATTTACTATTAAGTCTTTACAAAATTCTAAAGTATATAGTTACAGTTTAGAAGTTCTAAAGTAACTTTCAGATTTATAAAAAAAGCTTTTTATTATAAATCTTACTTATTACTTATTATTACTTTAATAACCTAATAAATATACTATTACTTTTATAAACAGTCCTTAATTTAGTACTCTAACTTTTTACAAGTAAAGTATGTTTCTTGTTTTTAAACTTCTTTAATATTTATTAGAATAAATTAATTATAAATTATAAACAAGTTAATCTAAGAGCTTAAAACTGTTAGTATGTATCTTCTAATTAGTGTAAGTAATTAGTTTTAGTATTATTCTAAGAATCTTATTAACTAGTTTTAAGTAAAAAGCTTTTTTAAGTATTCTAATAAAAACATTATTAAACCTGAGTATAAATCCTACCTTCTAAGCTAGAATATTAAACTCTTAAAAGAAAGTATTAGTAGAATGTTTGTTCTATTATAGAGACACAAGCTTGTTTTATATATTATACTTTTTATTTAGATTAATAAAAGAAGTATAAAGTTACTCTATAAATTCTGAATATAACTTATTGTTCTAAAGTTAGATTATATTATAGTTCTCTACTCTTATACCTTTAGTTCTAAGGGTTCTACACTCTTTTATATTAGAACTTGGAACTTCTATCTTTTAAGAGTACTGTTTATAAACTATATATAAACTAACTCTTACTATTACTCTTTCTTACTTTATTATTCTGTTCCTTTAACTACCCTTTTATTCCTTATTCATTCTATAATCTTTTACTCTTTGTTTATTCCTTTATTCTTTATACCTTTATCTTTAACCTTCCTTTCTTTTATCCTTTATAACTTATTATTCTTAATAGCTTATATTCTCTAAGTACTCTTATATAGTTTAATAAATATAAGTGTACAAGATTAGACTAGTTCTATAATCTTAATCTTGTCTACTTTAGATAGTTTTATACTCTTAAGCTTACTTTATATACTCTACTCTTGTCTTACTCTCTCTCTCTGTCTGTTTTACAAGTTTTAACTATGTTTTAATACTTATATTCTATATTTCTATTATATAAAATAGTTATAGTTTAAGTCCTCTTACTAAGCCTTTAAGTCCTCTCTATACTATTACTAACATTAAATTAAGACTACTTATTACTACTTTATAACTCTCTTACATTTTAGGTATTAGTACTTACTATTATATTAATCTCTTTTTTTTGTTCTAACCTTTTTAAATTTTTATACTAACTATTACTCTTACTGTCTTACTAGATTAGTAGTTATAAGTAGACTTAACTTAATATGTATAGACCTTTATTTAAGAGACTTTTACTAACTATACACTCTTAGCTCTTTCAGAACCTGTTCTAATTGTTCTAAAAGTTACAACCTGTTTTAGAAAGAAAGTGTATATAGTTTACTCTTTAAACTTTAATAAGTAGTACTTTAAAGACTTCTAGTACTAAGTTAAACTATATATAGTTACTATTTTAACTAATCTATTCTTAAATCTTAATTGTGTTCTATTTGTCCTCTCCTTTATAAAAGAAGGTAATATAGTTACTTAAACTTAGAACTAGATTAAAAGCTATTAGATTAGAAGTCTAATCTAACTTTAGAACAATAAGTTATATTTAGAATTTATAAAGTAGTTTTATACTTCCTTTATTAATCTAAATAAAAAGTATAATATATAGAACAAGCTTGTATCTTTATAATAGAGTAAACATTCTACTAATACCTTCTTTTAAGAGTTTAATATTTTAGCTTAGAAGGTAGGATTCATACTTAGGTTTAATAACATTCTTATTAGAATACTTAAAAAAGCTCTCTACTTAGAACTAGTTAATAAGATTCTTAGAATAATACTAGAACTAATTACTTATACTAAGTAGAAAACACATACTATTTCCTTTAACTAAGTTATAGTTTGAATGTGTTAAGTCTGTATAGAATGTTTGTATATATATCTAACTCTAACAGTTCTAAGCTTTTAGATTAATCTACTTATAATTTGTAATTAATCTATTCTAATAAACATTAAAGAAGTTTAAAAGTAAAGAGTATACTTTACTTATAGAAAGTTAGAGTATTAAATTAAGAACTGTTTACAAAAGTAATAGTATATTTATTAAGTTATTAGAGTAATAATGAGTAACAAGTAAGATTTATAGTAAGAAGCCTTTTTTACAAATTTAGAAGTTACTTTAAAACTCTTAAACTCTAACTATATACTCTAGAATTTTATAAAGGTTTAATAGTAAATATAGTACTAAAGAGTTATAACTTAGATTTTTTAATAACTACTTTTAATTTAATAAACACTGTAAGATTAAAAGTAAATAAAGTAAGAAAAGTAGAAAAAGTAGAAAAAGTAAATTAACAAAACTATTTATTAAAAAGAAAAAAGTTAAAAACAAAAGTAAATAGTTCTTTTATTTCTTCTAATTCTTTTAATTCTTCTCTTTACACTTTATCTAAGTTTAAATCTGTACAATCTAACTTACTACTTTTACATTCTAAAAACTTAGAATGTTTAGAATACTACTTAACCTTATTTACTACTTAATAGTTTATTTATAGTATTAAGTAGAAATAGTCTTAACTATGTTTATAGTTAAGAATATAAGTCTGTCCTTATTAAAAGAGAGAGGTTAATAAGGAAATGTTAGTGTATATACTTACTCTCTTAAATAATAAAACTATATAAACTGTATATTCTCTTTAAAACAAATAGTAATTTATTAGAGAATACTCTAAATACTAGCTTTAAGTTTCTGTCCTCTTAGCTCTCTTTTTAGAATCCCTTTAAATCTAAACAATAACTCTAGTAAATAGTAAATATACTAGTTTATATATTAATAAAGCTTTTATATAGAAACACTATCTTTTTACTTAATACATTCTACTTCTAATTCTAGTATATAATATAGACAAAACTCTAAACTAAAATAGTTAGATTACTAAGTTTGTCCAATTATAAATAACTATTTAGAATTATAAGGAAAGTATTAAGTTTAGAGTTACTAACTTTAGAAAGACAGACATTTTTATTAGATTTGAATAGTTTAAAGCTTACAACTCTACTATTAACTAGTTAGAGTAAATACTTGTATTTAATTAGTGTTCTAAGTCTTATAGTTATCTTATACTACTATCTTAAGTAAATATAAACACTTCTAATATTACTAACAGTTCTAATAAAGGTAACTAGTTGTTCTTCTTTAACTAGAATAAATATATAAATAGATATTCTAGTTAAGATAGAATAGAGTTAATTTAAAGAATATTTAAGATAGAACTAGTTTAGAACCCTCTTAAAACAACTCTACTCTAGAACACACATAAACCTAGCTTGTTAGATTTTGTTTAAGAGTTTTCTAAAGTCTTTAGTAAAGAGGAATTTAACTAACTTTCTAAACATTACTTTTAGAACTATATAGTTAAATTAACTAAGAGTTTCTAACTTAAGAATTATAAGGTTTACTTACTTAATAGAGATAAGTAGAAGGTACTTAATAAGTTTCTTTAGGAAAATCTTTAGAACAGTCAGATCTAACTCTTAAAGTCTCTTATAGTCTCCTCTTTCTTTTTTATTAAAAAGAAAAATAAAAAGTGTTACTTAGTTTAAAATTATTATTATCTTAATAAAGGTACTATTAAAAACAAGTACTTACTCTCTCTAATTTAGAAGCTTATTAATAAGACACATACATTTAGAGTTTTTACTAAGTTGAATGTTTAATAAAAATATAAAAATATTTAGATTTAAGACAGAGATAAGTAGAAGACTGTATTCTAAACTAATTATAAATTGTACAAACTAATTATAATGTTCTTTAAACTAACTAACTTACTTATAATGTTTTAGTTATTTATAAATTATATTCTTACAGATTTAATTAACTTAGAGTATGTTAGTATGTATTTAAACAATATTCTAATCTTTACTCAGACAGTTAAGTATTATTACTAACTAATCTAAGTAGTTTTATAGTAGTTCTAAAATAATAAACTGTTTCTTTAAGAAGTAAAGTATTCTTTTATACAGGAGTTAATAGATTATTTAAGCTTTATAATTAGTAGAGGAGAGGTTTGTATAAATCTAGTAAAAGTAACTATAGTTTAGAACTAGTTACAACTTTAGAATCTAAAACAGGTCTAAGTATTTCTTAAGTTTGTAAACTACTATTAACACTTTATTTAAGACTTTAGTACTATTACTCAGTCTCTTTATAATCTTACTAGTAAAAATGTTTCTTAGTAATAGAGTAATTAGTAGTAGTCTGTATTTAAGTTCTTTAAGTAGACTATTATTAGTAAACTTATATTAGTAGTTCTAACAGTTATAAACAAGTTCTAAGTTAAAACTAACTCTTTTAACTTTATAAATAGAGTAGTACTATTCTAATTCATTAACAGAAAATAGTGTCTAATAGTATTCTAATTAGAATCCCTCTTTATAATAAAACAGAACTAGTCTATTTATAATAAAGAACTTCTTACAATTGTCTGTTCCTTAGAGGAGTAGTGTTAATATCTTTTTAGTATTATATAAAAGTTTAAGATTTAGAGTAATTACTTTAATCTCTAGTACTTCTAAACACTTTAGAAGCTTAACTACTGTTAGGTTTGTTAAATGTTAGAACTATAAAAC
Source organism: Fomitiporia mediterranea MF3/22 (assembly GCF_000271605.1). Taxonomy (NCBI): domain Eukaryota; kingdom Fungi; phylum Basidiomycota; class Agaricomycetes; order Hymenochaetales; family Hymenochaetaceae; genus Fomitiporia; species Fomitiporia mediterranea. The sequence goes on along the minus strand of NW_006760401.1, from coordinate 980,240 downwards.
TATAACTTTATACTAACTTACAAACTTAGAACACAAATAATAAAAACTAATTTACTCTTAAAACAAGTAAGTTATAAAAGGAGAAAGAATAATAACAAAAATCTTGTTCTTCTAAACAATTCCTGTTTTGTGTTTAAGATAATCTAAGAGATCTGACTCAAATCTAAGAATGTTAACTTTATTACTTATATATAGTAAGCTCTAAGATACACACAGGACTAGATTATAGTAAAGTAGTTAGAGAAGTAGGTTAAGAACTAGGAGGAGAATAAAGATAGACAAGTTTACTAGAAAGGTTAACTGTACATTTTAAAAGATTAAAAGTTATAAGAGAATATTGTTTAAACTTATTATAATAATTTAACTATAGAATATTCAGACTAACACAAAACACAGGAACTTATTACTTAGAACTACTAGTAGTTAAAAATATAGAGAGAAATCCTAAAGTATATAACTAGTTATAATATATACTAATAAACTAAAACTTACTAGACAAGAGTTTAGACTCTTTTACATTTGTATTAGATTCTAGATTACTTTTAGGAGGAAGTCTTAGTAGACCTGATTAGTAAGCTACTTAAGTTTTAGAGTTATAATACTATTTGTATAATTGTTAACTAATTCTCTAAGTAAGTTTATACAGTTCTAACTTAAACAGAACTTACTTCTAAAAATATAGTATACATTTATTAGAATTATATTTTCTAGTTGTATAGACTCTCTTAGAAGCTTATTTATAATTACAGACTATAATTTGAGTCAAAATTTATATAAAACTTGTATATACTTTTTAGAATTTAAGAGAACCTTTCTACTATATATTACTTATAAACTAATAGTTAAACTAAGTAAGTTAATTAAAAGATTAAACTCTATCTTTAAATGTTTATTAATTATTAGTAGTTAGACTAGTCTAAATAGTTAGCTCTAACTAAATTTGTATACAATAACTAGTAACACTTTATAATAAAATAGTCTCTATTCTTTCTTAACTATAAAAGACATTTGTACTAAAGAAGAGTTCTAAACTAGAATAGTAGTTCTAAATCTATAACAGACTTTGTAAAACAAATACATAAGACTAAAGAGAATGTATAAACTCTTTTAAAGAAGGTAGTATAAATTATAAAGTAAAACTATAATTAGAAGAGGTTTGTAACTAAGAATTACTAGTCTAGTAACAAAGTTATACTAGAAGCTACTAATCTAACTATAGATTACTTAATAAAGAAGTTAAACAATAAGTACTTTAAACTCTTTATTATTAAAAAGAAGGTTAGTACTTTTACTTACAAACTCTAACTTCTAATAATATAAAAGTATATACACTTAGTGTTTAACAAGATTCTATTATCTTAATACTATAATCTAGGTTTTCCTTTATAATAAAGACTCTTACTACCTTTAATAAAACTTATTAGTTTTAAACTACAGTTGAAAATATCTTATTGTATAATGTTGGGAGAGGCCTCAGACCTATACAATATGAGCAATATGCATTATGGTAACCGTGCGAAAACATTACTTAATTAGGAACGCAAAATTCGATATTACTTTTCAATTTATTTGAAGACATATACACTATGACAAGAAAATAAGCACATATTTAGAGCATCAAGAAAGACAACCAAGACAATAACAAGTATAGTAAACATGTATATTACTGTAAAACTCAAGAAATAGTTTGTAATACAAGGAAATACAGTCAGAATCTGTAGAAACAAAAAGATAGAAAAAGCTAGTTAATACAAATAACTTTCCCCCACATATTATGAAGAGATCTTTGCTACCCTATCTTGGTCTTGTGACAGTATTGAAGACATTGTAAGTAATAAAATGTTAATCAGAAACATTCTTTTTGTATTAAAGTATGTTAGAGAACAATATATAAGGCTTCTAGGTACAAAAATCATAACAGTAAGCAGTCTAATTTCCCAAAATGCTCAGAATTTTGTATAATTTTCTTACAAATCTTGATACAATATGTAATAGACTATTTTTGTGCATAATTCCCTTATCCTAAGCTGGGATTAGGTAGAAAGCTATACAATATTCAATTTATACATTATAATGTGATACAATAAGGTATTTTCAACTGTAGAATATAAAGTAGAATATATAATAAATACTAAGTTAGTATATAGAAAACTTAAGTTCCTTATTTACTAGAAAGAATACCTAATTAAAGAACACACTTAGAAACTTGTTAAGAATCTTACTTATACTATTAAAACAATTTAAGACTTTTATTAACTTTATTTAAGTGTTCTGTATTAACTCTACCTTACAGATTTCTAAACTCTACTATTCTAACTTATGTTTGAGTTACTAACTAAGTCTAATATTTACTAATTAGAATAATTAGTTTTAGAGAGAGAGTAATATTATAGTTCTCTACTCTTATACTTTTAGTTTTAAGAGTTTTACACTTTTTTATACTAAAACTTAGAACTTCTATTCTTTAAGAGTACTATTTATAAACTATATATAGGTTGACTCTTACTATTACCCTTCCTTACTTTATTATTCTGTTCCTTTAACTACTCTTTTATTCCTTGTTTATTTTATAGTCTCTTACTCTTTATTTATCTCTTTATTCTTTATACCTTTATTTTTAACCTTTATTTCTTTTATCTTTTATAACTTATTATTCTTAATAACTTATATTCTCTAAGTCTTATATAGTTTAGTATATATAAGTATATAAAATCAGACTAGTTTTATAGTCTTAATCTTATTTACTCTAAATAGTTTTATACTTTTAAACTTACTTTATATACTTTACTCTTATCTTACTCTCTCTCTCTCTCTATTTTACAAGTTCTAACTTATATTCTAGTACTTACATTTTATATTTCTATTATATAAGATAGTTATAGTCTAAGTCCTCTTACTAAGCCTTTAAGTCCTCTCTATACTGTTACTAACAAATTAGACTTCTAATCTAATGTTCTTTAATTTAGTTCTAAACTTAAGTAACTATATTGTCTTTCTTTATAAAGAAGAAGACAAATAAGACACAATTAAGATCTAAGAATAAATTAGTTAAAATAGTAGTTATATATAGTTTAACTTAATACTAGAAGTTCTTAAAGTACTACTTATTAAAGTTTAAAAAGTAAACTATATATACTTTCTTTCTAAAACAGGTTACAACTTCTAAAATAATTAAAATAGGTTTTAAGAGAGTTAAAAGTATATAATTAGTAAAAACCTTTTAAATAAAGGTTTATACATATTAAGTTAAGTCTACTTATAACTACTAATTTAGTAGGATAGTAAGAGTAACAGTTAGTATAAAAGAGTTTATATTTATACTATAAAAGAATTAATACTAAACTAAAAAGAGTAATAAATAGAAGAAGAGTAGTAAAAGTTTAAAAGAGTTTAGAAAGTTTAAAATTTAAAAATGTAAAAAGGTTAGAATAAAGAAAAGAGATTAATATAATAATAAGTACTAATACTTAAAATGTAAGAGAGTTGTAGAATAATAATAAGTAGTTTTAATCTAATATTAGTAATAGTATAGAGAGAACCTAAAGACTTAGTAAGAGAACCTAAACTATAACTATTCTATATAATAGAAATACAGAATGTAAGTACTAAAACATAGTTAGAACTTGTAAAATAGAGAGAGAGAGAGAGTAAGATAAGAGTAAAGTATATAAAGTAAGTTTAAAAGTATAAAACTATTTAGAGTAAATAAGATTAAGACTATAAAACTAGTCTAATCTTGTACACTTATATATACTAAATTATACAAGAGTACTTAGAGAGTATAAGTTACTAAGAATAATAAGCTATAAAGAATAAAAGAAAGAAAGGTTAAAGATAAAGGTATAAAGAATAAAGGGATAGACAAAGAGTAAAAGACTATAAAATAAACAAAGAATAAAGAGGTAGTTAAAGGAATAGAATAATAAAGTAAGGAGGAATAGTAGTAAGAGTTAGTATGTATATAGTTTATAAATAGTATTCTTAAGAAACAGAAGTTCTAAGTTCTAATATAAAAGAGTGTAAAACTCTTAAAACTGAAAGTGTAAGAGTAAAAAACTGTAACAATTATTATTTATATAAGTAAAGGTCTAACTATATATGTAAAATGTTTAGAGTAAAGTTCTAAAGTTTAGACTTAAATTTATACTCTCTTTTCTATTTACTCTATTCTTCTTATTTAATAAAGTATTACTAACTTTTACTTAATAGTACTAGTTAATAATGTAAGAGATTTTATAAATTTTGTTTATATTATTAACAAGTTTAAAGTATATAAGAGCTTAGTCTAAAAATAGAAGGTTATTATTTAAAACATAATACTTAAGTTAACTTAAGTAGAATCTTAGAAAGGTCTGATTTAAATTTAGAAGTTTTAAAGTATACTTAAATTTGTTTAAGTTTACTATAATAATAAAGTATAGTTTATTATACTTAAGTATAAACTTAGTAGCTTAACTTAGAGTGTTTACTTAATAGTTCTAATAGTAGTTTTAAGTTAATAACATTACTTAGTCTTTTACTTAGAACTAATCCTCTTTTGTTTAGTACTAGTTTGTATAGTAGATTTACTATATTTTTACTACTAATAGTTAGTTTTAAGTATTTACTACTTGTTAGTAGATTTAAACTATAAAATTCTTTACCTTTACTTTTAAAGTATATAATTCTAACAGTTCTAAGAGTAAAACAAGTAGTAAAACTATATAAAGGGTAGATTTATATTAGAGCTAAAACAGAGAGTATTTAGTAAACATATTTACTAAGTTTATAATACAGAAACAAACTTATAAAAGTTTAAACTTTTATTCTTATTACTATTAGTTTATATAAAACTTAAGAAGTTAGTTTACTATCTTATTTGTGTGTTTTCTAGCTTTATTAGTTTTAGAGTAGTATACTATAAATATTATTAACTTTATACTTGTTTATTTATATAAGACAGTTTAAAAGTAAAATAGTAATAAGTAGTTTTAATTTAATACAATTTTTAAGAGTAGTTTATTCTTACAATACTATTTACAAAAGAATAACTCTATAAAGTCTTTTACTATTATCTCTATTTAGTATAGTTTAATTTAAACATTAGTACTTTTAAGACAATTTATTATTATAACTATTTTATTAAACTTATTATTTTTTAGTAAGAGTTTAATAAAGTCTATTATTATACTCTTAAAACAGTCTTTTAGAACTAATAGTAAATAAAGGAGTTTAGTTAGTTTAAACATTATACTCTTATTCTATTAACATATATTATACTCTAAAATATAGTTTTACTCTAGATTCTAATATATATTTAGTTAGTAATACAAATCTTAGAGTACTAAGTATGTTTTGTTTGTTTTAAAATAATCTAACTTATTATATTCTAAGTAGTATAGTATTTTCTAAAGGTTCTCTGTTTTAGGAATAACTAACTAATTATTTAGATAGAGTAACTTATTTTCTTTATAAGTACTCTAAATACTAATTAAGTTAGTTTAGAGTTTGTAAAAGAACTTATTTATATTATAACTATTTTAGATTAACTTTAGAAAATTAGAATTTGTTCTAATTTATAGTACTAATCTAATAATTTTGTCTTTAGAAGGGTCTTTTTTTATAAGTTCTAATTTGTATTCTAAGTATTTAAATAAGACATTTATAACTATATTATTCTCTCTTTTAATATAATATAACTTATAATTGTATTAAGAAAAATACTCTACTTACTAAGTTTGTCTTTAGAACAAATCCTTCTAAGTGTTAAAATACTTAAGTGTATAATAATTAGTATAAACATAGAAAAAACCTTAAGAAAATATACTTACTATTTTTTAAGAGTTTAAACAATTATAAGTAGTTTTTGTTTATATACTAAATAGTTTTGTTTTATACTATTATATTGTATAGACTTAAAGGTAATTAGTTAGACTAACTTTTAAGACATTCTAACACTTAACACTACTCTAGTTTTATAGTCTAAAGTATTTATAGTTATATAAATGTTTTTTCTAAAATAGTAATCTACTAATATAAAACACTTTTAACTAGTTATAATTCCTTTAATTGTATTAAAAGTCTGTTAGTATTCTAAAGACTATTCTAAGAATACCTTGTTACAATCCTTACTAGTTTGTAGTAAGAGAATTATAGTATACTCTACTAGTTTAGATAAGTATATTATAATAAATCTTAAGAGTTTAAAGAATTTACAAACATTCTATATGTTTTAAAACTAAAGTTATTATAAATTTTATTATTCTAAAACTAAAACTATTATAGAATCTACTTAACCTTATTAGAATTAGTTTCTATACCTTGTTCTATAATAAGGTGTTTAAGAAACATTAGTAACTTAAAATAGTTTTATTTTTTTATTAGAATAAATAAGTCTTTTGTATTAGTAACAGTATAAAGAGAACCTAAAGACTTAGTAAGAGGACTCAGACTATAATTATTTTATATAACAGAAATACAGAATATAAGTACTAAAACATAGTTAGAACTTGTAAAACAGATAAAGAGAGAGAGTAAGATAAGAGTAGAGTATATAGAGTAAGTTTAAGAGTATAAAACTATTTAGAGTAGACAAGATTAAAACAATAAAACTAGTCTAATCTTGTATACTTATATATACTAAACTATATAAGAGTACTTAAGAAATAGTAAGTTACTAAGAATAATAAGTTATAAAGAATAAAAGAAAGGAAGGTTAAAAATAAAAGGGTTAGGACAAAGAAAAGAGATTAACACAATAGTGTATACTAATACTTAAAACATAAGAGAGTTATAGAGTAGTAATAAGTAGTCTTAATTTAATGTTAGTAATAGTGTAAAGGAGGCTTAAAGGCTTAGTAAGAGAACTTAGACTATAACTATTCTATATAATAGAAATGTAGAATGTAAGTACTAGAACATAGTTAGAACTTGTAGAACAGACAGAGAGAGAGAGTAAAACAAGAGTAGAGTATATAGAGTAAGTCTAAGAGTATAGAACTACTTAGAGTAAATAAGATTAAAACTATAAAACTAGTCTAATCTTGTATACTTATATATACTAAACTATATAAGAGTACTTAGAGAATAGTAAGTTACTAAGAATAATAAGTTATAAAGAATAAAAGAAAGGAAGGTTAAAGATAAAGGTATAAAGAATAAAGGAATAAATAAAGGGTAGAAGACTATAGAATGAACAAGGAATAAAAGGGTAGTTAAAGGAACAGAATAATAAAGTAAGAAGAAGTAGTAGTAAGAGTTAGTCTATATATAATTTATAAATAGTACTTTTAAGGAATAAAAGTTCTAAGTTTTAGTATAGAAGGGTACAGAACCTGTAAAACTGAAAGTGTAAGAGTAGAGAACTATAACACTTTATTCTAAAGTACTTTTATTATCTTACTAATGTTAACTATATACTTTACTTTAGAATAAGACTAAATAATAATGTTATTTAAGTATATATAGTAAATGTGTCTAATTAGGTACTTAAGAGTCTTAGTAACTTATTACTATTAAGTAACTAGTATATTGTATAAACTTATTAGTATAACAGTCTACTTATATAGTTTGAAGAGAGTATTTATTACTATTAGTAGAATATTTTTAGAGTCTATTTAAGTCTAAAAGAAAGTATTAGTTATATTAATCTTAGTATATATGTACTCTCTAAGATAATTATTAAGAATTTTATTAATCTAAGGTAAAGGAGTATAGTTCTAAATAGTATTACTATTAAGTACTTATTAATTATATACTATGTGTAAAAGTTCTGTTAAATCTACCTTTAGAATCAGGAAAGTTAGAAACAAGTATAGACTGTTTAAGTACTATAACTGTTCTGTCTATTTATACTAGTTAATTAGAGTATATTATATTTTCTAATATTTCTAAGAGTAAGTATATAACTATACTATTATTACTTTAGAAGGATTTAAATATATATAGTAAATAGTCCTTTCTAAGAGTTTTACTATTAAAGGTATCTCTTCTAAGAAACAGTCCTAGTGTTACTACTTTATATTCTAGTCTAGTTACTTAAAATAGTTTGTTACTACTAGAATCTTTACTTAATTATAAACTACTATAATTATAAACTATACTAGTAAGAGCTTACTCTTAAAGTTGTTACTTAAGAGTTTTACCTATTCTAAGATAGGTTCTAGTGTGTGTTCTAAGACTGGTTTTAGAGTCTAGTTCTTATAAGTCTTTATTAAGTTATATTTTAATTCCTTTTAAACTACTATCTGTTTCTTTATATTAACTACTAGTTAGTTCTTTTATATAAATAAGTTTCTAAGAATTATTTTAGTATATAAGTTATTAAACTATATAAGCTTTTACAACTTTAAACATTTACTCTCTATCTATAGATTGTACTTATAATTTTACCTACTCTGTTACTTAAGTTCTAAAACTCTTACTTAATCTAATTACTATTATTATTATTATAAAGAGTATTTTGAGTAAGAGCTACTTTAAACCTATTTAGACTATTAGTACTCTATTAATTAATACTATAGTATAACTAGTATTAATTATAAGTTAAATATAAATAAGTAAGAAATTGTATTCTATAAGAAGCTAGTATTTAAAAATTATAAGAGATTAAGAGAGTAAGACATACTTAAAGGGTTTAAAAACTATAAACTTATTAGTTACTATTAGAACTATTACTTACTTTAAACATATAGACTGAATGTATACCTCTATATTTAGAACAACTTTCTCAGACCTTAGTAAGTTTGTTAAGTATTTATTAGCTTTATAATTTACAAACAGTTTATAATAATAGAAACACTCTTAGTACTTTATTAGTAGTTAGTATTCTGTTAGAGAGAGACAGAGTATATTTATTCTAGTACTAAAACTAGACTTTTAACTAAGTTTTAAGACTATAGACTTTTTAATGTATACCTTCTCCTGTTCCTTCTTTTAGGCCTACTTAGCTCTAAGAACTACTTTTATACTATTTTAAAACTTTGTACACTTACTACTGTTTTTAAATTACTTAGTACTAATGTGTTTTATAATAATTTGTTATAATAAACATGTTAGAATACAAAATTCACTATAACTTAATTAATAATCAACCATTTTGTATAATTTAAGTTACTAAATTCATTAATATAAAATACATTTTATATTCTAACAAAAATAGAGAAAATTAAGTAAAAATTAGTTAAAATACAGTACAAAATGTGAATTTTCTATATAATACTCATTTTTATTTTTTCTCTAAATCAAAACTAAATATATAAGCTTGGAAAACTGTTTATTCTAGTTGGATACATTAATACTTAATTTACATAGTCAATTTTTTGTAAATAGATTGTTTATTCTACTTTACTAAGAGAGAGTTAAAATGTGTAAAACTAACTATTTTACTTTATTCCCCCCTACACTTAATAAATTATTCTTAACCTCAAACTGTATTCCTAAATTAAATATAAGTGTATTATAGTAGTTTACAACAAGTTTCATATTAATATGTTGAGAATTAAGTTTAAAACAATTAGAGAGATTTTACTATAAGTACTCTACTTATTTTATTTGTTCTAAACTTATTTCTTAACATATTAACATGAAACTTATTGTAAACTACTCTAATACACTTATATTTAATTTAGGAATACAGTTTAAGGTTAGGAATAATTTATTAAGTATAGAGAGGAATAAAGTAAAATAGTTAATTTTACACACTTTAGCCTCCTCTTAGTAAAACAGAATAAACAATCTATTCACAAAAAATTAACTATGTAAATTAAGTATTAATGTATTCAACTAGAATAAACAGTTTTTCAAGCTTATATATTTAGTTTTGATTTAGAGAAAAAATAAAAATGAGTGTTATATAGAAAATTCACATTCTGTACTGTATCTTAATCAATTTTTACTTAATTTTCTCTATTTTTGTTAGAATATAAAATGTATTTTATATTAATAAATTTAGTAACTTAAATTATACAAAATAGTTGAGTATTAATTAAGTTATAGTGAATTTTACATTCTAACATATTTATTATAACAAATTATTATAAAACACATTAGTACTAAGTATTTTGAAAACAACTATAACTATCTACTATTTAGATAACTTGTATATATACTTTAACTACTATTATAAACAGGTTTAAAAGACTGATTCCTTACTAAAAATAGAAGGAGAGGTTAGAAGATAATTTAACAGATTCTTTAACTGTATATTTACTATACTTACTAGTTAAACCTTCTTAATTTATATAACAGACTATTTTGTATAACTTAAAACTAATATAGTTAAGTATAAGTATAACTTAAACTGTAAGTCTAAATATAAGTTAGTCTTTAGAAGTTTATAGAAGTATTCTAACAAAAGGTAACATAATTCTAAAAAAATTAAAGTTGATTCTAGTTACCTTTAACTATTATTCTTAAAAGTCTTAGTTCTTTTGTCTAATAGAAAGAAGCTTGTTTTAAGTTTACTTAACATAGTCTATTAAGAGTATTTTACTTTAAAACTCTTTATAAAACTTATTTAGAGTAATAGACTCAAACTGAGTCTGTTTATATTTATACTATTAGTATAAGTAACTGTTCTAAAAGTATTCTATTATAATTAGAACAGTTTAAGTTAAATTAATTGTCTTTATAACTATATACTCTTAAAATACTAATATTTATAATTAGAGGACTAGTAGTATTAGATTACCTAGTGTTAGTATAAGAGGCTTTATTATATTGTTTTAAACTATTTAAACTATAGTTAGAGTAGTATAGAATATTTTCTATAATAAGTAACTTAAGTTAGATAGTTTATTATTATTATTATTTAACTCTAAATCTTTTAAACTACTCTCTCTATTAGAACTAGAACTAAGAGATAATAGTAGGAGAGTAAGAGAGTAGTAAATAGTGTCTCTAGAAAGGGGAGGTATAGTTATAACTGTATTAAACACTATTTAGTACTAGTATTAGAACTAGATTATAAGTATTTAGAATACAAACAGAACTTGTTTTAAAGTTATAAGTAATAGTTATAGTAAGACTGTAAAAACTTAATAATTGTTTAAAAAGGTAGAATAGTCTTACTAATGTTAGAACTGTGTTTAGAAAGGTTAGTAGAACCTTACTAATATATACTATAATAAAGACTACTTTGTTAATATTAAAAAACAAGTAGAGTAGTATTAATAGAGTATTAAACACTAAGCTTAAAGATTGTAAGACATACAAAGACTGACAGAACAAAAGTATCTTTATTATAGTTAGTAAACAAGAACTTATAATATATAATAAGACATACTTTTATTATAGTTAGTAAATAAGAACTAATATAATAAAAGTGTAAACATAAGCTTTATATATTAGAGAAGAAAGGAAAGTAACTTAGACTAAAGGAATGTATAGTATAAGTAAGAAAGGAAACTATATATATAGTCTAAAAGTATATAAGAGAGTTCTAAAACAGAACTCTTAGAACTCTTAGAACTGTAGTAAACTGTATAGTAAGTTTATAATAAGAAATATATTAGATAGTCATTATTATTCTTTATAATTATAGTATAGACACAATATTTGAAAATTATATAAAAACACATTAGAGTACTATAAGTAAAAAATTGTATTTCTATATAAGTACTAGTTGATTTTTTATTAAGTGTATAATATAAAAAATATATATATTTTAACTAAATTTGTAAATTTACTTTAATAATTTTAATTTAATCAAATTATAACTATTTACAAAGAAACTTAATAATATTGTACATATAATATAGTATAATATTTATAATTTTTCTTAAGAAGAAATGTACTAATTTGTATAAGTTATAAATAAATCTTTAAATCTTAATATATAAGGTAAAAAACTATTAACATAATACATGTATATAGATTACTTTATATTTTAGTTAATTTTTCATATTTTTCTATCTAATGTATACTAATAGAAAGTTATAATGAATAGCTTTCTAACAGTATTTTTTATATTTTCTAGTAATTTGTAGTTATAGAGTTACAAGTAAATTTGCTAAAATTAACTAATTATATTAACAGTTTTTTGTATTACTGCCTTTTTCATAAGTATTGTCACACTTGATGATTTATCATTTTTTGTTACAAAAGTAAACAAAACAAAAAATAGTTATTTCTCACTCAATTCTGTACACACTTTAATTATTAAATTTGAGCAAGATTTGACTGAGTTATAGTAAAAATATACTGTTTTTTATGTTTTCTTAATATTTGAATTTTCATTCCTTCAAAACTCAACATATAAGCTTGGAAAACAGTTTATTATAGTTACATACATTAGTACTTAATAAATATACCTAATTTACTGTGATTTATGTACTTGTTCTGTTTAACTAAGGAGAGACTAAAATGTGTAAAACTAGCTATTTTCCCTCAGTTCCTTCTACACTCAATAATTTTTTTTCAAGCTCAAACTGTATTCCTAAACTATATAGAAGTATAATAGAATAGTTTACAAAAAGTTTTATATTTATATGTTAAGAATTAACCTTAGGAAAAATAAGGGAACAAAAGTATATATAGTAAAAGTCTCTTATTTTTCCTAAGGTT